>NW_028073154.1:600000-820371 GCF_014824575.4 Sturnira hondurensis
TATAGATAGATAGACAAAAAACTTATACAACTGAACACAAGGAAGACAAACAATTCAATTTAGAAATAGGCAAAGAGACAGAAAAGTGTACTTGAACAATAATTAAATAAATGAAAAAAATAAAAATAGGCAAACACTTGAATAGACACTTATTCAAAGAGGGCATACAGATAACCAATAGATATATGAAAAAATGCTCAAGGTCACTGATCATCAGAGAGATACAAATTAAAATCCCCATGAGATACCACTTCACATTTGTCAGAATGACTATCACCACTAAATCAACAAAAAACAAATGCTGGTGAGGATGTGGAGAAACTAGAACTTAGTGTACTGTTGGTGGAAATGCAGACTGGTGCAGCCGCTGTGGGAAACAGTATGGAGTTTTCTTTTTTTTCTTTTTAAAGATTTTATTTATTTATTTACCTTTAGAGGGGAAGGGGAGAGGGAGAGAAACATCAATGTGTGGTTGCCTTTTGTGCATCCCCTGCTGGATGTTGGCCTGCAGGGAACTGGCCTGCAACCCAGGCGTGTGCCCTGACTGGGAATCGAACTGTGATCCTCTGGTTCGCAGGCCTGTGCTCAATCCACTGAGCTACACCAGCCAGGGCTGGAGTTTTCCAAAAAAAAAAAAAATTAAAAATGGAACTTCCTTTTGACTCAGTGATTCCACTTCTGGGAATATATTCTAAGAATCTTGAACCACCAATATGAAAGAATATATGCACCCTCTATATTCATAAGAGTATTGTTTACAATAACTAAGATCTGGAAACTCCCCAAGTACTCATCCGTAGATGAGTGGATAAAAAAAGCAAAGCTGTGGTACATTTAGCCATGGCTGATGTGGCTCAGTGGATCAAGTGCCAGCCTGAGAACCAAAGGGCTGCTGGTTCATTTTCCAGTCAGGGCACATGCCTGGGTTGTGGGCCAGGTCCCCAGTGGGGGGCATGTGAGAGGCAATTACACATTGATGTTTCTCTCCCTCTCTTATGAATAGATGCTCAACATCACTAATCATCAGAGAGATGCAAAATAAAACCACAATGAGGTACCGTGTCCCACCTGTAAGAATGGCTATCATCAATAAATCAACAAACAACAAGTGCTGGCAAGGATGTGGAGAAAGCAGAACTCTTGCACTGTTGGTGGCAATGCACATTGGTGAAACCACTCTGGAAAGCTGTATGGAGATACCTCAAAAAAAGTAAAAATGTATCTGTCTTTTGACCCAGTGATCCCAGTTCTGGGAATGTATTGGAAGGGACCCATAAAACTAATTCAAAAGAACATAAGCACCCCTATGTTAATTTCAGCATTATTTACAAAAGCCAACATACGGAAGCAGCCCAAGTGCCCATCAATAGATGCATTGCTAAAACAACTATGGAACATTTACACAGTGTAATACTACTTGGATGTAACAAAGAAGAAAATTTTACCACTTGCAACGGTATGGATGGATCTGCAGAATATTATGCTAAGTGAAGTAAGCTACTCAGAGAAAGAAAAATGCCATATAATCTCACTCATATGTGGAATCTAATAAACAAACTGAACTAACAAGCAAAACAGAGACCCATAGATAGCAGATAAAAACTGGGTGTGGGAAGGTTATGAGGTGGAGGGACTGAGTAAAAAGGAGAAAGGACTCATGGACATGGACAACAGTGTGGTGATTGCTGGGGGGAGGGGAGTGTAAGTGGACTAAATGACAATGGAAAAATATAATAAATATTAAAGGTGAAAAAATAAAATTGATGAACCTATACTGACACATCATAATCATCCAAAGTTACAGTTCAGACCAGTGATTTTCAACCTTTTTCATCACATGGCACACAGAAACTAATTCTAAAATTCAGCAACACACCCAAAATATATATTTTTGCCAATGTGACAGAAAATAGGTATACTTTTGATTTATTCATGCTGGACAGCTACTGTTTTATTGGATGTAGTCATTTTTATTTGACAATATATGGAAAGAGGTCAGTGTCCCTGATTAACTAGTCAGGTATTACATTTTTTAACCATTCTTGCAGCACACAAATTGAAAATCCCTGGTTGAGATTATGGTTCACTCTTGGTGTTGTATATTTTATGGGTATGGACAAATACATATTACCTATTTCTATACTTGTTACATTTTTAAATAGTTTATTTATTTTTAGAGAGAGGGGATGGGAGGGAGAAAGTGAGGGAAGAAACATTGATGTGAGAGAAAAACATCTATCAGTTGCCTCTCGTACATGCCTTGACCTGTGACCAAACTGGCAACCTAAGCATGGCACTGACTGGGAATTGAACTGACAACCTTCCACTTTGTGGGATGATGCCCAACCAACTGAACAACACTGTTTAGGGAAGTATTATATATTTTTACTGTCCTAAAAATCCACTGTGCTCTACCCATTCAACTCTCCCCATCCCCTATTATCTCCTGGCAGGAACTAATCTTTTTATTACCTCCATATTTTTGTATTTTCCAGAAAGTTTTATAGTTAGAATCATGTAGTATGTTGCCTTCTCAGATAGGCTTTTACTTATTAATATGCACTTAAGATTTCTCTGTGTATTATCTTGGCTTGATAGCTCATTTCCTCTCAGTGCTTAATAATATCCCTTTGTCTAGATGTACCAAGTTTATCTATTTACCTACTCAAAGATAATGTTTCTTCTAAGTTTGAGCAATTATGAGAAAAACTTAAGTATATAAATGCAGGACTTTGTGTGAATAAAGATTTTCCAATTTACTTGGGTATAAAGCAAGAGTTGAGATTGCTGGATCACATGGTAAAATTATGTTGAGTTTTGTAAGAAACTTAGAAGCTGTTTTCCAAAGTGACTGTATCATTTTGCAATCCCACCAGCAGTGAATGAGACTTCCTGATGCTTCACATTCTCACCAGCATTTACTGCTGTCAATGTTCTGGATTTTTGCCATTCTAATAAGTGCATAGTGGTATCTTACTGTTGTTTTAAGTTGCATTTCTCTGATGACATATGATGTGGAGTGTATTTCCATATGCTTTATTTGCTACCTGTACATCTCTTATGTTGTGGTGTCTTTTAACATCTTTGTCCCATTAAATGTTTTTTTATCCTCATCTGAAGTTATTTTTCATTGTTTTTAGAGAGAGAAGGAGAGAAGTTTTAGAAAGAGGGGTAGCGAGGGAGAAAGATTAGGAGGGAAACATTCATGTGAGAGAGAAATATTGAACGGTTGCCTTTTGTATGCACCCTGACCAAGGACCAAATGTTTGACCTAGATAATGTGCACTGACCAGGAAGCAAACCCATGACCTTTTAGGTTTGCAGGATGATGCCCAACCAATGGAGCCACAACCAGCCAGGCTTTTGGCCCATTTTTAATTTTATCACTGTTATTGTTGTTGAGTTATTAGTTATTTGTGTATTTTATATACCATTCCATTATCATATGTGTCTTTTGCAAATACAGGGGTGGGCAAAAGTAGTTTGTTAGGATGGGAAATAATATAATAATTAATAAATAATAATACAAGAATAAATTGTGCCTTGTATACTCGCAGTTATAAACCTACTTTCACTCACCCCCATATATATACAAGTCTGTTGCTTATCTTCTCATCCTTAACATTGTCTTTCAGAGTAGAAGTTTTTAATTTCAAGGAAATTCAGCTTATCAATTATTTCTCTTATGAATTCTGTCTTTGGTGTTGAATATAAAAAATCATCACCATATGCAAAGTCATCAAGATTTTCCTCAATGTTATCATCTTGGAGTTTTATGGTTTTGTGCTTTACATTTAGATCTGTGGTCCATTTTAAGTTAACTTTGGTGAAGGGTATGAAGTCTGTGTCTAGATTCATTTTTTATGTGGATGTCCAGTTGTCCAGCACCATTCATTGAAAAGCAATAAATTTTTTCATATAATTGTATATTAAATTAGGATAATAAACTTTTGACTACTTGAATAAAAACATGAATTTAAGGGGAAATTTCCAATTTATAAAGAAACTGACAGATTTGCATATTTTATTTTTTTAACTTTTTCTCTTTTTATTAAATTTATATATACAGTTTTCAAGTGCTCATTGCCACATGTCATCTGCACACTGCATTGTGTGTTCACTACCCTAAGTCAAGTCTCCTTTCATTATTATTTATCTCCTCTATACCCTTGTCCACCTCCCCCATCACCTCCCCCTGCCAATCACCACACTGTTGTCTGTGTCCCTGAGTTTTTCTGTTTTTCCTTTTTGTTCAGTCCCTCCATTCCCCACCCAGCCCCTCAATCCTATCCCTTACAGCTATCTGTGAGTCTGTCTCTATTTTGCTTATTAGTTCATTTTGTTCAGCAGATTCCACATATGAGTGAAACCATATGGTACTTGTCTTTCATGATTGATCTATTTCTAAACATAACAAAAGTTTTATTTTAAAATACTAATAATTCTAATACATCTTGAAATAATAACTACTGCAAACTGTTTACACTTGATTACAATTTTAGCTGTCAAAATGTGTTTTCTTTGAATGGCAATCTACATCCCCTACAGTGTTTTGTTTTGTGATATTCCAGAAAAAAATAATTCTAATATAGTTCTTCATGCTCAAATTTTGGGGCTCAAGACTGATTACAAACATATTGCAAGTATCATGTATTTACAGATATTTCTCCCACTTTCACATACATACTTGAAGTGAGAATATCTCTATCAAATCTCATTCTATTGCCTTAAAGTAACTGATACACTATAATAAGCCAACTCAAACACAAAGACATGTGCATGTCTCTATTTCACTGAGCAATGGAAATGTGGAATGAACTATATCAAACTCAAGCCTATACCTGGGTTAATCTATATTCCATGTGATTTTTTTCTTTATCATTGTTTTATGAGATTTTATGTCAAAATGATTATATAATTCAACCCTGTCAGACTAAGTATGAGAAAACCAAAGGAAATGAGAAATGGGGCGGTGAGAGGGAGACACTTGCTCAAGGCATATAAGCCACTAAATTTGTCAACCTTTTATTATGTGTCAGGCACTATCTCAGTGTGGTGAGCTGGAAAAAATCATACCCCAAGGACATACTTCCTAATGCCTAGAATCTATAAATATTATCTCACATGAAAAATAGAGCACATTACATTAAATGGTAAAATATGTGATTAAGTTCAGCATCTTGAGAGATGCTTATGCTGAATTATCATGCATGTATGTTTGCAATGGCATGTAGGTTTATAATGGCATGTAGGTCCATAACAACATGTATGCCTAAAAGAGAGAGGTTGAGGAAGTTTTGAGATAAAAAAGAACACAGAGAAAAAGGTAATGTGAAGAGAGAAGCAGAGATTGGAACACCAAAGAATGTTGGCCAGCCACCAGAAATAGGAAGAGGAAAGGAATGATTCTCCA
The DNA here is from genome assembly GCF_014824575.4 of Sturnira hondurensis. Lineage (NCBI taxonomy): Eukaryota > Metazoa > Chordata > Mammalia > Chiroptera > Phyllostomidae > Sturnira > Sturnira hondurensis. The sequence continues at coordinate 605,414 of NW_028073154.1, forward strand.
CCCAGAGCCTCATGAGAGAGTGCAGCAGTACAAGCACCTTTATTTCAGACTTTGGGCCTCCAGAACTGTGAAAAAATAAATTTAAGTTCAACTTAAATTTATGGTAAGTTGTCATGATAACCTCAGGAAATTAATATACCTATGTACAAAATGATGAACAAGAGTCTTGACTTCATGAAGTTTAGTCTTGAAATAAAGTTAGTGGCACTAAAGCAAGTTAAGGTAAAATTGTTTATAGCATGAGAACTTTTTTGTTTTTATCATTTTTCCTTTTTTAATTTAATTGTTGTTCAAGTACAGTTTTCTGTCTTCTACTCCCATCCCAGCCAACCCCTCCAGGCCTCCCCACCTCCCTCCCATTTCCACCCTCCCCCCTGGGTTTTGTCCATGTGTCCTTTATACTTTTTCCTGTAAACCCTTCCCCACATGAAAACTTTTCAAAATACAATTGCATGGGATATGTTGTTTTATGACATTTTATGGATGTATATGTGAGCCACCACTAATTGTATATTCCTGAATATCTAGGTTGAGAAGTAGTATACATAAAGAATGTTCAACACCAGGCTTGTTAGTTCCTGCAACTTCAGTGTTGATTGGACTTATGAAAAATTTTCCTTGCAGTAGTTAACACAGAATATATGGCCTACAATTCATTTATATTTCATATGTAATTAGGAACTGGCAACTAAAACAAATTAGGTACTTGATAAACATGCACAATTATATTTTGTGGCAGTTGTATTTATGCTCAAATGAAGGGGCAGTTTTATGAATGTATAATTTAGAATGTAGAATTGGAAAGGCAACATAATTAAGCAGTTAATTTGGTGGTGGCAGCAAATTCACACATTTTCAGGGACCCCCAACTCCATGTGCTGCATGCATTGTCCTGATAATGTTGCTCTTGGCAAAGCATAACACAAAAATGAGTCTGGAGATCTTTCTTCTTTTGATGTCCTTCTTTATTACTCCTTTGAGGAATTAGTGGCTATAAAATAAAGATATGCACCAGCACAGATAACATACTCTCATTTCCTACCCCACTTACTTAAAAATATATGAAGGAACATGTTTCCAAAACATCATTTACTTACAAATTGGTATAGCATATAGTCCGTGGTCATTATCAGACTCATGAGGTTTTTCAGAATTGATAGGCAATATGCTTACAGAAGTTATGGCATTAGGCATGGCCCCCCAAAGAATGAGGTTTAGATCCTGCAAAGAATTTTCATAGTATAGACAAGTCTGTACTTGAAAAAGTTAGAGAAGCAAGTAAATTTTGTCTTCATTGTCCATCAAGAAATATGTATTAAGCACTGGCTATGTGGTCTATGCTGTGGTAGGGATTATGGGTACAGTAGGGGATACAAAAGACAATTCTTAACTTCACAGAGGCTAACATTCTGGTTAATTTCAAAAGAAAATTTAAAAAATGAGAAAAGGAATGAGGAGTATCAGAAGGGCAGTGATTTACAATTTTAAAGTGTTCGAATAGGCTTCATGAGGAATGAGACTTTGAGGAAAAAAGCTGACAAATATGAGGAAGCAAACCCCATATATGTTGGCAGAAAGAGCACATCAAGCAGAGAAAACAGAAGTGCAAAGTCACTCAGGTGGAGCTATTTCTGATCATGTTTGAAGAACAGGAAAGGGGTCAACATTGCTGGAGGCAATGAGAAGGGCAATAGTAGAAGATAAGGTTAGAGAATCAATAGGATCTTTATATGAAGGTAGAGGACACCCAGATAGGGTAGGGTCTTATAAGGACAGTTGAAAGGACTCTGGATTTTATTCTCAGTGACACAGAAAGTCATTGGAGGAACTGAGCAAAAAAGTGACATGATTTAACCTACATTTTTAAATGATCACTCTGACAGCTGTGGTGAGTAAATAGGAAAAAGGTAAGAATGGAGGTCTCTTGTAAGGCGATGATTAATCCAAATGAAGAATGGTGGTACCCTGAACCAGGGTGTCCTTCAGATTCACAATGGTGAAGTATACTGGGCTACAATGGGGTGATTATTGGTACCTCAAGGGAAATTCTACTGGGGCTAGCATGACCATATATCATGGTTATCTAGACAGTCCCTTTTAAGACCAGTTCTAGGTTTAATTATAAAGTGCCCTATTTTTTTCTAAATTTTCCTGAATTATTAGATGATAAATTATATGGCCATTCTAATTAGAGCTGAAGAAATATAGAAATAAATTTGGCTGAAATCTAGAGCTTGGCCTTAGATGTGTTTGTATGGTAAGCTGCAGGTGATTTATCTTATTGGCTCCAACATCAAACATATATTACTGGTAATGAGTTTTTGTTTTTATCTGAATAAATAATATATATTTTATAAATTATTAAAAATAATAAATAAACTGTTATCATATTCTAGTGTATATCAACTGGATTTACCTGCATATATACTTCTTTTTAAAATTTTTTGAAAGATTTTATTTATTTATTTTTAGAGAGGGGAAGGGAGGGAGAAAGAGAAGGAGAGAACATCAATGTTTGGTTGCCTCTTGTGCATCCCCTAGTGGGGGACCTGACCTGCAACTAAGGCAAGTGCCCTGACTGGGAATTGAACCAGCAACCCTTTGGTTTGCAGGCTGGCACTCACCAGGGCCTTAAAAATTTTTTTTATTGTTGTTTAATTACAGTTGTCCCCGTTTTCCCCCATTACTCTCCCCTTCCCTAACCTCTCCACCCTTTCAACATTCAATCCCCCCCACCACTGTCTTTGTCCATAGGCCCCTTATACATGATCCTAGACTTGACCCTTCTTCTTCTTTTCCCATTATCTTCCTCTGCCCTTCCCTCTGGTCGCTATCAGTTTGTTCTTTATTTCTATGTCTCTGGTTCTATTTTGCTTGCTTGTTTGTTTTGTTCCACTTATTATACTTCTTTTATTTTATACTTCTATTATTAGGTTCCACTTATATATACTTCTTTTAAAATGCCATGTCCTTGTAAGTGAGATAACCATATAACTCCTGTCATTCGAGAATAGCAGCTAACATTTATGAATGGTTACTTTGTAACAGAAAACATTTTAAGCATTAAATATGTATTACTAGTTCATGTAAATCTCATAATCACTTTATTCAGCAGGTATCATTATTACCTTATTTTACTAATGAGGGAATGGAAGCACTAAGTGATTTATTAAACTTGTCAAAGATCACACATATTTTAAATAGTGGAACTAAGATTCAAACCCACATAGTTATAATACAGGCCCTATGTTCTTAACAGCTATGGTATACTGGTTCTCTAGTATCACACAGTAGAGGAAGCAATCAGTACTACCCAGTGGTAACTAGTTTTGTACATATTCACCCACTACTGTGCCATCTTCTATAATCACACAAATAATCACATTTTGAATCTCATTAAAAGATAGTGACATTTTAGTTGATTCGTTTGAAAAAGGAAACAGCCTCCCCTTTAACGGTAACCATCACTACTCTCATTCCTTTCTATGTAATATCACAAACATACACTATAAATCTAATTTTTAGGTTCTCTATTCTTTATGTGTATAAGTAATCATCTTATATTCATTGTTCTTCAACATTTTCCCCACAGAACAGTATATTATGTAAACCTTTCTAGGCCAACAGACTTATATTTTTCTCCTTAAAATCTAGAAAGACTATACCATAATTATCATCCACTCCCTTACAAAGTGGAAATATTTGTAGTTCATTTTAATTAGAATGATGATATACTATGCATCTTACACATATTTTATTTGGGTAGGATAGACTCCTAATAAAATTGTTCAACATTAAGATACAAAAAAATTGCCTTGCCAAAGATTATAGCAATGCACACTCACAGCAGCCTACTTGATATTGCCCATTTCTTCACAACTTGTTAAAAATAGATATCACTCTTTCATATTAATTATTTTCAGTTTTAAGTGTGAAAGTGATACTGTAATATTTAATTTGCAGTTGTCTAAAGTTCAGGTGTTTGTGAGCTGGCAAAGTCTCTAATAATTATTGTCCAGTTGACTGGCATATTACATTTCCCTATGCCATTTTGTAAATCCTGAATTCATATACCTTCCCTCATTTGTGAATTATTAGTGGATAAGAGAAAGGGGGTACTATTTAAGGGGAAAAGATTACATATAAGGCTATGGCTGTAACACAGACCAAAAATGTTTGGACAAACAAAGTGTGGATGAAGAAAAGGTAAATAAAAATGAGGGATCCAGGAAACAGAGTCTAGAAAAGTTATTGAGAAAATGTTGATCTGTTATTGGATATAAATGAGACAATTTAGAGTGGCCCAAGGAAGTCTGGGCTCTCTCCATAACTTTTAAGACATTGTGTTCCACTGCTGCATTTAGATGACAAACATCTCTTCATTTCCCTTCAGGGGGAATAAATAAAAGGTAAGCAATGAAATTTTAATCTCTTAAGATTTTAAAATATTACTTTGCTAAAAATAATAAAAAGGTATAATGCATAAGAATTAAAATGATTATTCTATATAAGTATTATTTTAAAAGCCCTTAAATTGTGCCTGAGGAAGACACGAGAATCCTTAGAACTTTAAATATAATTAATGAAAAAATATTACATCTAATGCAAGATTATGCCTAAAATTCAGTCCAGTAATATGACACGCTCTCAGTGATTTCTCATACTTACAGATATGTTACACTTTGTGTTATCTCTTTTTTAAATGCTTTGTGTATCATTTTAGGTGATCAGCCCTGGCTGGTGTGGCTCAGTGGATTGAGTGCCAGCCTGTGAACCAAATGGTCACTGGTTTGATTCCTGGTCAGGGCACAAGCCTGGGTTGTGGGCCAGGGCATATGAGAGGCACCCACACTTGATGTTTGTTTGTCTCTCTCTCTCTTTTTCCCAGCCTTCACCTCTGTCCAAAATTAATAAAGTCTTTAAAAAAGCTGATAGGTGATCAAATTGATTTCAGTATAAAGTTGTATTTCTCTGAATGAAGCTATCCATTAGTTAGACTGTACTGAATAAGCTAAATCTAGGTGATCCAGATAGTGATTCAAGCTTCCAAAATTAATACAGTAAGACTTAATAATGACTCATAGTATTGGATATAGTTGCTGATCATTCCTTTATCTTTTCTCTGTTCAAAATAAAATTTCAAGATCCAGTCAAATAGATAACTTTGAAATTGTGGTAGGAATGGTTAATCTTTTGAGTGGAACTGACATTTAACAAGGCATGATGGAACATCTGCAGGTGAATATAACCACATATAAATGAACAAAGCCAACATACTAAACTTTTTAAAATTATTTAATTTATTTTTTATTGTTGTTAAAGTATGGTTTTCTGCCTTTTCTCACCACCCCAGTCCTCCCCACCTCCTTCCCCTGTCTCCGCCCTCTTGTTATTGTCCATGTATCCTTTATAGTCTATATATTAAATTTATTTCCACATGGTAATTGTGACAGTTCCAAACAAGAACACCTGTAGACATCAGTCCCTCATGCCTAGGATCTTGAATTATATAATTCAGTCCAGTTTTCAACAAAGGAATTGGACTTTTGATCTCAGTTTAGTTTCTTATATGTATGTAATTAATTAGAATTTAGAGGAGTTTAAAAATGTAATTGCTTCCTTCCTATACCACCACTTTCAAAACAAAAAACATACAATCTCCACTACATAGTTATCTTTTAACACCAATGCCACTTACCCATTGACTAATGCAGTATAGAACAGTATAACTAGGATTACTCTTGTAACCTTGAAAATCGTCACCTAAAGTGAATGTCATAAGGTATTTATAATGCAGCTAATAATGATAATAACAATTTCATTAGCAATTAATACCTATGAAACTATTATGTGCCAGGTTCTATGCTCATTGCTTACTATATATTAACCCCTTTAATATCAAAGTGATCTTACAAGCTATGCTACTATTAGTGGTACCATTTTAGAGATCAGTAAATGAAACAGAAAGAAGTAACTTGCCCAGGGTCACAGAGCACATACTTACCAGAGCTTGGATCCAAAAGATTATAAGCACTAGCCACTTCTCTATTCCACCAGTAAATAGTAAAGGTGGGAACCCATTTCTGCTCTCTCTCATTCTAGAACCTTATTTTTTATCCAACACTCTATATTGCCCAAACACTTTGATATTTTTTCCTGAAAGTGTTACTAAAGAAGATGTTATAAAAACTTAGTAACAAAACAAACAAGCAAGCAAAATATGGCCAATGACACTCAAATACAGAACAGGCTGACAGGGTCCAGAGGGGAGAGGGGAGAGTATCATAGGGGAAAAGGGGATGGACTCACATGAACAAGTATAAAGGACACATAGACAATACCTAAGGTGGGGGGCGGAAATGGGAGGGAGGTGGGGAGTACTGGGGTGGGGCAGGGCTGGGAATATAAGACAGAAAACTGTACTTGAACAAGAATTAAATAAAATAAAAATTAAAAAAAAAACTTAGTAACAACCTCAAAGTTCACCATCCTACTACAGGTGCCCTGGTTCTCCTAGATATGGAAATTAGATTGGAATTCTTACCTCCAATCCTGTTTATGAACTAAAATGATGATTGAATGAATGAGGTCTCTATGAATGTGTCTAATTAAATCAGTGCTTCCTAAATATAATTTCAGTATGATACATGTAGACATTGCTTATAGCCAGAGCATCAACAACTTAGGGGATTTCACTGTCCCAGGCTCTACCTGGCCACCTAAACTCCCAGAAAATCACTATTGAAGGTTCATCTATAACCCTTTCATAAGACGTTGGTTGTCACACTTTCATCTCAACTTTTCTTCTCTTTTCAGATGTTTGAACGATACTCCCATTTAGGTGATATGGGTTTTTTGGTCAAATATTAATTGACCATAAAGACTTGCATTTATTTCTGGGCTCTCTATTCTGTTCCATTGGTCAATGTGTCTCTTGTTATGCCAGTGCCATACTGTTTTGATTACAGTGGCTTTATAATACAGTTTGATATCAGGTATTATGATCCTTCGTGCTTTGTTCTTTCTCAGAATTGCTGTGGCTATTCGTGGTGGCTTATTCCATATAAACTTTTGGAATGCTTGTTCTATATCTGTGAAATACATCATTGGTAGTTTAATAGAGATTGTGTTGAATCTATATATTGCTTTGGATAATATAGACATTTTCATGACATTAATTCTTCCAATCCATGGACACAGGATATGCTTCCACTTACTTGTGTTTTCCTTAATTTCTTCTTCCAGTGATGTATAGTTTTCTGAGTACAGTTCTTTCACCTCCATAGTTAGGTTTATTCCGAAGTACATTATTTTTCTTGTTGCTATAGCAAATGGGATTTTTTTCCTGGTCTCTCTTTCTGATATATCATTGCTAGCATACAAAAATGCCTTTGATTTCAGAATCTTGACTTTGTATGCCACTGTTTTTGCTAAATTCATTTATAGGTTGAGTAGTTTTTTGGTGGTGTCTATAGAGTTTTCTGTGTACACTCTCATGTCATCTGCGAATAATAAGTTTTACTTCCTCCTTTCCAATTTGAATGTCTTTTATCTCTTTTTTGTTGCACAATTGCTGTGGCTAGGACTTCTTATACAATGTTGAATAGAAGTGGTAAAAGCTGACATCCTTGTCTTTTTTTTAATTTTTATTTTTATTTAATTCTTGTTCAAGTACAGTTTTCTGTCTTATACTCTGAGCTCTGCCCCCCCAGTGCTCCCCACCTCCCTCCCATCTCAGCCCCCTACCTTAGTTATTGTCCATGTGTCCTCCACACTTGTTCATGTGAGTCCATCCCCTTTTCCCCTATGATTCTCTCCCCTCTCTCCTCTGGACCCTGTCAGGCTGTCCCGTATTTGAGTGTCATTGGTCATATTTTGCTTGCTTGTTTGTTTTTTTGTTTAGATTCCTGTTAACAACTGACATCGTTGTCTTATTCCTTACCTCAGTGGGAAAGGTTTTAGTTTTTGCCCATTGAATATGATGTTAGCTGTAGGTTTCTAATATATGGTCTTTACTATGTTGAGGTATGTTGCCTCTACTACCACTTTGTTGAGTATTTTTTATCACAAATAGGTGCTATACCTTATCAAATACTTGGATAAGATCATGATATGGTATGATCATGTAATTTTTGTCTTCCTTTTGTTTATATGATGTATTATGTTTATTGATTTGTGAATACTGTACCATCCTTGCATCCCTGGGGTGAAACCCACTTGATCATGGCGTATAATCTTTTTAAGGTATTGCTGTATACGGTTTGCCAATATGTTGTTGACAGTTTTATCATCTATGTTCATTAGCAATATTGACCTGTAGCTTTGTTTCTTTGTTGTGTCTTTATCTGGATCTGGGATTAGGATAATGCTGGCCTCATAAAAGAGTTGGGACTCTTCACTCTTCAGAGATTTTTTGGAATAGACTGGGAAGAATTGGGGCTAGCTCTTCCTTAAATGTTTTGTAAAACTCCCATGTGAAACTGCTAGGAATATTTTTTTTCCAATCCTTCACATTCAGCCTCTGTAGATGTTTTTTACTGAGGTGGGTCTTTTGTAGGCAATGTATGAGCAGGTCATGTTTTCTTATCTATTCAGCTATTCTCTGTCTTTTGATAGGAGCATCTAATCTATTGGTATTTGAGGTTATTATTGATAGTACTTATTCATTGTTTCTCCTTTGTACCTGTGTTTCTCTCTCACACACTCTTTCTTCCTCTTCTTACAGCAGTCCCTTTAGCATCTCTTGGAGTGCTGGTTTGGTGGAATTATATTCTTTTAGACTTCTTTTGTCTGGAAAACTCCTTATCTCACCTTCCATTTTAATTGAGATCCTTGCAAGATAGAGTAGTCTTGGTTACAGGCCTTTGCTTTTCATTACTTGGAATATTTCTTGCCATTCCCTCTGGCTTGTAGTGATTCTGTTGAGAAGTGAGCTGCTAGCCTTGTCAGAGGTCCTTTGTACGTTACTTCTTGTTTCTCCTTTTCTGCTTTTAAGATTCTCTCTTTGTGTGTGGCCCACACTCTCCACTTTGTGCATTTGCACCAGGCCCATGCTGATAATCCACCTTTTTTTGTGACCCTTTTGTCAGTTCATAATGTACACTGAGTGGGAGCTAATTGCTTAGCCCCCTCCTTTTGTTGGCCTGGCCACTCTTCATGCATGAGGTCCCTGCATGGTGACTTAGTTCAACTATTAGAAGAAGTCTCTCTGGGAGCCACTGCCTATCTGAGCCCCTGCTGCCCTCCTTTGATCCATCTGTGAGGTGCCCCGCATAGGAACAAATTGTGCCCCCATTCCTCCCTCTCTGCTGGCCCATATTACATTTATAACAATGTTGGAAGAAAATAGATTAGGAGAGAATGATCATCTGCTTACTCAGATATATGATACTGAATGAAATTATTAATCTCATTTGAGTTTCTATTTCTTCTACAAAACTGGACAATAAGGAATTCCACTCCCAGGAAAAAATCTCCGATTTTTCCTGCTAAGTACCACTAACAGATTATACACATATAATCATATATATATATGAAAATTTAAAAATGGAGAGTAGAAAAAACATCAGGACCCAAACAACACAATAATGAGTTCTCTTTCTTGTTTTCATATATCACACACTTGGAGCAGAAGAAGCCAGAAACTTGCAAATGCTAAAGAGTAGAGATAAAAACAACAACAAAATCCCACTCTCTCCAGCCATAGAACCCTGAAAAGAGCCAGCCTAACAAAACAAGAAACTTTAAGGCAATAGCAGTTCTACTCTAGGCTAGTACCATGCAACAAACTGTGACCTCCACACTACCAATACAAGCAAGAGGCAACTGGGGAACCAAGACCACTACCAACACCACAGTGTAGTAAAGTACCTCAATATCCCTAGAGGATGGAATAAAGAATTTGGATATATATCCAGAACTTTCACATCCACCAGGCACTAACAAGCACTCCCCCACTGCAGTGTCTCCTCCCCATCTTACTGCTGGAAAGGTGTCAAAGAAAGATAGCTAAAACAAAATATTTAAATAAGTTCCTGAATCTTATAGTATAAGATTGAAATTGTCAATGTCTCAATAGAAAATTACTTATCATACAAAGAAACAGGAGAATCTTAAACTGAATAAAATGATAATCAATTGACAGAAACACCAAGATGACAGAAATGCTAGTTATATGACAAAGAAATTAAAGTAGAAACCATAGAAAGTCTTCAACAAGCAATTATGTATGTACTTTTAAAAATGACAAAAGAGAGTCTTATAAAAAATAAAATTTATTCAGAACCAAATGAAAAATTTAGTATTTAAAAATATAATGCCTAAAATGTTTTAAAAACCAAATGATGGACACAACAGTTAAATGGAAGATGCGGAAGAATAAATTTCCTGAGTGATAAAATATAGAAATCACCCAGTCAAAACAACATAAAGAAAACAGACTGAAAAAAGCAAAGCCTCAGAGACCTCTGGGATTACATGAAAAGATAAAACATTTATGTCAATAAGATCCCAGAAGGAGAGGGGGAAGAAAGTGGGTCTTAAAAAGCACTCAAAGAATAAGTACTTTGTCTGGAAATGCCCCAAATTTGGCAAGACAAAACATGAAAGTACTGATTCCAAAACCTGAGATCCCCCCAAACATGATAAACTAAAAAAAAAAAATGGCCCTGGCTAGTGTGGCTCAGTGGATTGAGCATGAGCCTACAAAGCAAAGTGTCGTGGGTTCAATTCCTGGTCAGGGCACATGCCTTGGTTGCGGGCCAGGCCCCCAGTAGGGGACATGTGAAAGGCAACCACACATTGATGTTTATCTCCCTCTCTTTCTCCTTCCCTTACCCTTACTCTAAAAATAAATAAACATATTTTTTAAATGACACTAAGACACGAACCTTTGAAAAACTTAAAAATTCCTCGTAAGCAACCAGAGATAAACAGCAATAATAAGTACCTACAGAAGAAAAGCAAAATAAGAATGGGTTTATCAACAGGAAATATGGAGGCCACAATAAATTAGAAAAATATTTTCGAGTGCTAAAATAAAATAACTGTCAACCTCCAATCCTATATCCAGCAAAACTGTCTTCTAGGAATGAAGATGAAATCAAGACATTCTTAGATATAGGAAAATTATTAGACCCTGTCACCGGTAGACTTATACTAAAAGAATATCTAAAGGAAGTTCCCTGAGAAAGGGGAAATTGTCCCTGGCCAGATAGCTAAGTTGGTTAGAATGTAGCCCCAATATGCCGGCACTGCATATTTAAATCCTGGTCAGTGACACACAAGAATCAACCAATGAATGCACAAATAAGTGGAGTGACAAACTGATGCTTCTCTCTCTCCCTAAAATCAGGTAAAAATAATAAAAAAAACAAAGGAGAAAGGATAAAAAAAGAATCTTAGAACATCAGAAAATAATAAGAATATATATGAGTATGTATAATACACATTTACTTATATATATATTTAAAGGGCAGAGGGTAAAGGGAGGTAGGGTTTCCATACTTCACTTAAACTGATAAAGTAATGACACTAATGGGTTGTGATAAGTTAGTTTTATAAAATATAATATCTAGAGAAACCATGAAAATAGCTACGTAAAAATATCCATGAAAAGAGACTAGATAAATTAAAATGAAGTTGTAAAATACGTTAAAGAAATCTACAAGAAGATAAGAAAAAAAAGACAGACCAAAATAAGAGAAAAAACTGAAAACAAAAAATAAAAGAGATTAATATTGTAGATTTAAAAATAGGACTCAATTATATGTTGTCTCCAAGAAACACAATTTAAATAGCACAAAATTATCAGGTTAAATGTAAAAGAATGGAAAATTTATGTTGTACGAACATTAATTTAAAAAAGAAGGTATGGTGACCTTAACATCATATAAAGTAAATACAGATCAAGGAAAATTATGAGAGACAGAGAAATATTATACAGTGATATAAGGAAAAATTCTTAAGCATGAATAGCATTCTTAAATGTGCATGCAACAAACAGTTGAGCTACAATATGTGTGAAGCAAAAACGAATAGAACTGAAAAGAAAAAGAGAAAAGCCCCAAATCATATCACTATAGAACCTGAAGACACCAAAAGAATAATAAAGGAATACAAAAAGGTTATCCTATACACACATATTTGACAATATTATGAAATGAACCAAACTCATTGAAAAACACAAACTACCACAACAAACTTAATATGTAAAAAATAATTTTAATAGGTCTATAACTACTAAGTAAATTGAATTTCTCATTTAAAAACTCTTAAAAAAACAAATTTAAAAACTCAGATGCTTATGTTGAAGAATTCTACCAAGTCGTTAAGAATTAACTCCAAATATAAAAATTCTTCTGGAAAATCAAAGAGAAAGGTACAATTCACAATTCTTTAATGAGGTCAGTATTACCCTGATTCTAAAAAGAAATAAAGTGCAAAAAAATAAATAAAAGATCAAGTATCTCTCATGAAAGTAGACACAAAAATATTTTTTTAATTTTTTTCCAATTTTTTCATTTAATTATTTTTCAAGTACAGTTTACTATTACTCCCATCACACCACACACCCATGCTCCCCCTCTCCCTCCCATTTCCACCCTTCTCAGTTGTTGTCCATGTATCCTTTATATATGTTCCTCTAAATCCCTCCCCTATTTCCCCTGAAATTCCCTCCCCTCTCCCCTCTGGACACTGTCAGCCTGTTCTCTATTTCAGTGTCTTTGGTTATATTTGGCTTGCTTGTTTGTTTTGTTGTTTAGCTTCCTGTTAAGGGTGAGATCATATGGTATTTATCCTTCAACACCTGGCTTATTTCGCTCAGCATACTGCTTTCCAGTTCCATCCAGGCTGCTGCAAAAGGTAGGAGCTCCTTCTTTCTTTCTGCAGCATAAAATTCCATTGTGTATATGTACCATAGTTTTTTGATGCATTCATTTACTGACGGGCACCTAGGTTGCTTCCAATGCTTGGCTATTGTAAATTGTGCTGCTATGAATATTGCGGTGAATAGGCTCTTTGGGATTGGTGTTTTAGGGTTCTTAGGATACAATCCAAGCACTGGAATTGCTGGGTCAAAGGGCAGGTCCAATTTTAGTTTTCTGAGAAAATTCCATACTGTTTTCCATAATGGTTGTACAAGTCTGCAATCCCACCAACAATGAACCAGTGTCCGATTTTCCCCACACCCTCTCCAACATTTGTTGTTTATTGCTTTGTTTATGATGGCCATTCTCGCCGGTGTAAAGTAGTATCTCATTGCAGTTTTAATTTGCATCTCTCTGACAGCAAGCAATGTTGAGCATCTCTTCATGTGCCTCTGGATCCTCTGTATGTCCTCCTTGGAGAAGTGTCTGTTCAAGTCCTTTCCCATTTTTTAATTGGGTTAGTTGTCTTCTTAGAGTGAAGTCGCGTGAGTTCTTTGTATATTTTGGAGATTAAACCTTTGTCTGAGGTATCATTGGCAAATATGTTTTCCCATACAGTTGGTTGTCTTTTTATTTTCATGCTGTTTTCTTTAGCTGCACAGAAGCTTTTTATTTTGATGACATCCCATTTGTTTCTTCTTTCCTTTATATTCCTTGCTCTAGGGGACATATCAGTAAAAATGTTGGTGCAAGAAATATCTGATATTTTCCTGCCAATGTTCTTCTCTAGGACTTTAATGGTGCCACGGCTTATATTTGTATTTTATCCACCTTGAATTAATTTTGGTGTATGGTGTAAGTTGGTGCTCGAGTTTCATTTTTTTGCGTGTGGCTTTCCAGTTCTCCAAACACCATTTGTTGAAGAGGCTATCTTTACCCCATTTTATATTACTGCCCCCTTTGTCAAATATTAATTGACTGTAGAGAGTTGGATTTATTTCTGGGTTGTCCATTCTGTTCCATTGGTCTATGTGCCTGTTTTTATGCCAGTACCAGGCTGTTTTGATTACAGTGGCCTTGTAATACAGTTTGATATCAGGTATTGTGATCCCTCCTACTTTGTCCTTCTTTCTTAACATTGCAGTTGCTATTTGGGGTCTTTTATGGTTCCATATAAATTTTTGAATTTTCATTCTATGTATGTGAAATATGCCATTTGTACTTTAATAGGCATTACATTAAATCTGTAAATTGCTTTGGGTAGTATGGAAATTTTGATGATGTTAATTCTTCCAATCCATGAACATGGTATATGTTTCCATTTGTTTGTGTCCTCCTTGATTTCTTTCTTCAGTGTTGTGTAGTTATCTGCATACAGGTCTTTTACCTCCCTGATTAGATTTATTCCAAGATATATTATTTTTGTTTTTGCTATATCAAATGGGATTTTTTTCTACATTTCTGCTTCTGTTGATCCATTGTTAGCATACAAAAATGCCTTTGATTTCTGGATATTGACTTTGTATCCTGCTGTTTTGCCAAGTTCATTTACTAGATCGAGAGTTTTTTGGTAGAGTCTATAGGATATTCCATGTACACTATCATGTCATCTGCAAACAATGACAGGTTTGTTTCCTCCTTTCCAATTTGAATGACTTTTATTTCCTTTTGTTGCCTAACCGCTGAGGCTAAAACTTCCAATACTATATTAAATAGAAGTGGTGAAGGTGGACAACCTTGTCTTGTTCCCGATCTTAGTGGAAAAGCTTTTAGTTTTTGCCCATTGAGTATGATGTTGGCTGTAGGTCTTTCATATATGGCCTTTATTATATTGAGGAATGCTCCCTCTATTCCCACTTTGCTGAGTATCTTTATCATAAATGGGTGTTGTTCCTTCTCAAAAGCTTTTTCCGCATCTATTGATATGACCATGTGCTTTTTGTCATTGCTTTTGTTTATGTGGTGTATTACATTTACTGATTTGCAAATATTGAACCATCCTTGAATCCCTGGTTTGAATCCCACTCGGTCGTGGTGTATGATCTTTTTGATGTATTGTTGGATGCGATTTGCCAATATTTTGTTGAGGATTTTAGCATCTATGTCCATCAGTGATATTGGCCTAAAGTTTTGTTTCTAGTTGTGTCTCTATCTGGTTTTGGAATTAGGATGATGCTGGCTTCATAAAAAGAGTTTGGGAGTGTCCCATCATTTTGGATTTTTTGGAATAGTCTGTGAAGAATAGGGGTTAGCTCTTCCTTAAATGCTTTGTAGAATTCTCCTGTGAAACCATCTGGTCCAGGGCTTTTGTGTGATGTAAGGTTTTTTTATTACTGCTTCAATTTCATTTGCTGTTATTGGTCTGTTCAGGCTTTCTATTTCTTCTTCATTGAGTTTTGGAAGATTATATTTTTCTAGAAATTTTTCCATTTCACCTAGGTTTTCAAAGTTCTCGGCATACACTTCTTCATAGTAATGTCTTCCAATTCCTTCTATTTATGTGGTATCAATTGTAATCTCTCCTCTTTCGTTTCTGATTGTGTTTATTTGGGTCCTCTCTCTTTTTTTCTTGATGAGCCTACTTAAAGGTTTGCCTATTTTTTTTATCTTTTCAAAAAGCCAACTCTTGGATTCCTTGATCCTTAGAATTGTGCTTTTAGTCTCTATGTCATTTAATTCTACTCTGATCTTCGTTATTTCCCTCCTTCTACTTGCTCTGGGCTGTCTTTGTTGTTGTTCTTTGAGTTCTTGCAGGCATTGGGTTAGGTTGTTTGTTTGAAATGTTTCTATTTTCTTTAGGTAAGCCTGTATTTCTATGAAATTCCCTCTCAGGACTGCCTTGGCCGTGTCCTATAAGTTTTGGGTTGTTGTGAGTTCATTTTCATTTATTTCCACAAAATTTTTTATTTCTTCCCTGATTTTTATCTTGACCCATTTGTTGTTTAATCGCATAACATTCAGTCTCCATGACTTTGGGTGTTTTGGGTTTTTTTCCTGTGGGGTTAGTTTCTAATTTGAGTCACTTGTGGTCAGAGAAAATGCTTGGTATGATTTCAATGTTCTTGAATTTGTTGAGTCTCATTTTGTGTCCTGTCATGTGGTTTATCTTTGAAAATGTTCCATGTGCATTTGAAAAGAATGTGTATTTAGCTTCTTTGGGATGAAGGGCTCTATATATATCAGTCAAGTCCATTTCATCTAGGGTGTTATTTAGTGCAGCTATATCTTTGTTGATATTTTGTTTGGAAGATCTGTCCATTTTTGAGAGTGGGGTGTTAAACTACCCTACTGTAATTGGGTTGCTGTCAATATCTTTCTTGAACTCTCCTAGAATTTTTCTTATATATTTGGGTGCTCCTATGTTGGGTGCATATATATTTATGATGTTAATGTCTTCTTGGTGGATTCTTCCTTTGAGTATTATGAAGTGACCTTCTGGGTCTCTCTTCAGGCCCTGATTTTGAAGTCTATTTTGTCTGATCTTAGAATTGCTACCCCAGCTTTTTTTTTCTTGACCATTCTCTTGGAAAATTTGTTTCTAGCCTTTCACTTTTATTCTGTGATGGTCTTTTGTCCTGAGGTGGGTCTCCTCTAGGCAGCATATGTGGGGGTCATGCTTTCTTATCCATTCAGCTATTCTATGTCTTCTCATTGGAGCATTTAATTCATTTGCATTTAAGTTTATTATTGATAGGTACTTATTCATTGCCATTTTTGTCCACAGTTCCCCTCTGTCTCTCTTTTTTTCTTCCTTTCCTTAAAGAAGTCCTTTTAGTATTTCTTGTAGAGTTGGTTTGGTGGAGACATATTCTTTTAGAGTTCTTTTGTCTTGGAATCTCTTGATTTGGCCTTCTATCCTGACTGAGAGCCTTGCTGGGTAAAGTAGCCTTGGTTGTAGGCCTCTGGTTCTCATAACTTGAAATATTTCTTGCCATTCTCTTCTTGCTTGGAGTGCTTCCATTGAGAAGTCAGTAGCTAACCTTATTGGGGTTCCCTTGTATGTTACTTCCTTTTTCTCCCTTGCTGCCTTTAAGATTCTCTCTTTCTCTTGGAATTTTGCCATTTTAATGAGATGTGTCTTGAAGTGGGCCTCTTTCAGTTCCTCTTGAATGGGACTCTCTGTGATTCCTGGATTCGTGTAACTTTTTCTCTCATCAAATTAGGAAAATTTTCCATCATTACTCTTTCAAATTGGTTTTCTATCCCTTGTTCTTCTTCTTCTCCTTCTGGTATTCCTATTATTCGGATATTATTACATTTCATATTATAGTTCATTTCTCTTAGTCCCTCTTAATTCTTTTTGTGCCTCTTTCCCCTTTCTTGCTCTTTCTGGGAGATTCTTTCTACCGTGTCCTCCAACTCGCTGACCCGATCTTCTGCCTCATCGATCCTGCTTTTCATTCCTTCTACTGTGTTCTTCAGTTCCAAAATTGTATTCTTCATTTCCTCTTGGCTTTTGGTGATAGTTTCTATTTCCTTTTTCATGTTGATATAGTTTGCAGTGAGCTCATTGTAGCTCCCCTCTTGTTTCTGGTAGCTCCCCTCTAGTTTCTGGTAGTTCATTGTGAGTTCTTTGAATTTCCTGATAGTTAGTTCTTTGAATTCAATATCTGATAGCTGACTTGCCACTCTTTCATCTGACATTATTTCTGAGACTTCCACCTTTTCTTTCATTTGGGCATTGTTTCTTTGTCTTCCCATTGCTTATGAGACTCTTCTTGTTAGCTTCAGCTTCTTAAATTGATTTGTTCTGAATGCCTAGGTTTATGGTGTAAACTTCTGTGGTAAAATACCTGTGAAATTCAGTGGTGCAGTTTCCTGCAGGTATCTTGATGTTCTCTGCTTCCACCGACTCCTTTCTTTGTGTGTGTGTGATCAGCTGGAGGGGGAGGCAAAATGGTTTATGACAGCAGGAGAGTACTTTATGATATTTACAGTCACAGCTGGTAGAGAAGAGATAGAAGATCTTTAGGCTCTATATAATGTTAACTGTAATCTTCAACCCAATTTGCCACTTTCAAGAAAAGATAGACCAAAGATAAATCTCTTGTTGGGGAGAGAAGGTGTGTGAGTTGTATCTAGAAAGCATTGAGGTTGCGGGTGGTCAGATTTTGAGGTTAAGGTGAGAGTAAAGATTAGTAACAGACATAGCATGTGAGCAAGTAGAGTTAATCAGTACAGTAATAAAATTCAGCAACCCGTAAAGTGGGCTCAGACCCAAGAGATGTGTTGTGAAGTATTTACAGTGGTATAAAAAGCAACAAACAAACAAACAAACACACAAAAGAAGATCAAGAGAAGTGAGGAAAAAGCAATAAGTTTGGGGTGAAAGGAAGAAAGACTAAAACAGGAAAAAAGAAAGGAGAGCAACAGAGTAATGAAAGATACAAAAATAAAATTAAAAAATATATATGATTACTGAAAAAAGTTTTAAAAAAGTTAAAAAAAACCTCCTTCCTTGTTGGTTTCAAACTGTCAAATCTGGTTTTTCTGGTTTAGGCAGGACCCCTCTGTGGGCTGGGTTGTAGGCCCACGGGAACCCCCGCCCACCAGCCAGGCTACCAGACTGTGGTGCGGGCTTCCGCCCACCTGACAGGCTGCCTGGGTCCCATGGGATCTGGTACTGGTCCTTCCCAGTCCTTTGGCTGGGTGAGAAGCAAGTCATGCTGCCTTCACTGGAGAACACCTCAGTCCACTTCCCAGTAAAAACTTCTCTAGAAAGCGTGCCTCTCAGCCCAGCCCAATCCCAAACCTGACTGGTTAGGACACTGTTCCTCTCAAATTTCCTGGGCTGGCAGGCTTTTGGGCTGGCGACCACAGAGATCACAACTGAACATGGCCCCTTGTCCTTGCCACCCTCCCTGCACACCTAGGCAGACAGGTCTCTGCCACCCAGCCCCACCTAGATGGTGAGGGAGGGAGCCATCTCTTCCAAGGACCCCATAGCTGGCCCAATGCTCCACTGGGTGCTGGGCTCCCAGTGAGTCCTCCGTGGCTCTGGGCACAGATGGACACCTCTACACCCCTATTGCAGTGGCAGCAGCGGTTCCAAGGTGTTTTGGGCTGGCCGAGGGCAGCCGGCCCTGCCTCTACCTCTTTTGTCTTTACTCACAGGTGCTGGGCTCCTGATGAGTCCTCTGTGGCAGACGCCCCTGTTGCTGGGTGCAGGCGGAAGCCTCTGTGCGCCTGCTGTGGCAGCTGTGGCTCTGAGTTCTTTATGCGCCAGCCAATGGCTGCCGTCCAGCCCCCGCCACATCTACCGCTGCTGCTGCCCTTGACTTTACTCAGGGTTGCCGACCTATTGATTACTTCTCCATGGCAGACATCCCTGTCGCTGGGCACAGATGGAAGGAAGCCTCTGTGCTCCGACGGCTGTGGCCGCCACGGCTCCAAGGTCTTTACTCGCCGGCCAGTGGCTGCCGCCGGCCTGGCCACCTCTGTCCTTACTCACATCCCTGTGACCCCAACGACCTGTAGCTGTCTGGTTCATCACTATCTCTGGTCTCTTATTTTCATAAATGCTGGGGAATTGTTGGTTGGGGAATTGATTGCACTGTTCTTCAGTAAATCTGCCAGGATTTTCTCCCAGGGGTGCAAGAACTGGATTCACTCTGTCTTACTCTACCGCCATTTTCCTCTCAACCCTTCAAATATCTTGAACAAAACATTAACAAATAGAATCCAGCAATATACAAAAATAAATATACACCCTGAAAAGTAGATTATATTCCAGAAATGCAAGATGCTTAATATTTGAACTAATGTAATCACCATATTCACAGCCTAAAAATGAAAAATAATGTGATCTTGACAATTGCCATATAAAAAACCTTATGACAAAATTCAACATCCATCTGTGATTATAAATACTCAGAAAAATTGCCCTGGCTGGTATAGCTCAGTGGATTGAGTACAGGCCTGTGAAGCAAAGAATCACCAGTTCAATTCCCAGTCAGGGCACATACCTGTGTTGTAGGCCAGGTCCCCAGTAGGGGAAACATGAGAGGCAAACACACATTGATGTTTCTCTCTCAGTCTTTCCCCTTCCCTTCCTCTCTCTCTAAAAATAAATTAATAAATACTCTTTTAAAATAGAAAAATTAGAATAGATGGCAGCCTCCTCAGTTCAATAAAGAAGGTCTACATAAAATCTACATCTAATATTAGAAAAATGCGTTGGCAGTATTAAATGATATAATAGTTCAGATGCATTTAATTGATATCTTCTGAATATTTTACCCCAAAGCAGCAGAATATCCATTTTTCTTAAGTGCACACAGAACATCATCAAAGATAGACCACATGTTAGGATGCAAAACAAGTCTCAAAAATTTTCACAAGTTTGAAATCATATCAAGCATCTTTTCTGACCATAAACTTATTTTAAAAACTTAAGAAACACACAAAGATATTGAGACTAAATAACATGTTACTAATCAATAAATGGATTAACAGTTAAATCAAAATAAATAAATAAATAATACCTTGGAACAAATGATAATGACAACACAAACTGAAGTCTATAAGACTGTAAAAATACTCCAAAGAGAGAAATCATAGTATTACAGGCTTATCTCAGAAAATTTTTTAAAAAATCTCAAAAACCAAATCTAATTGTAGACTTAAAAAAAACCTAGAAAAATACAAAAAAAAACCCAAAGCTAAAATGAGTAGAAAAAAGGAAATACTAGAGATCAGAGCAGAAATAAACAAAACAGACTTTAAAAAAATAACAATATACAAGATCAATAAAACCAACAGCTGGAACTTTGAAAATATAAACAAGATTGACAAACCTTTAACAAGATCCATCATGGAAAAAACCAGAGAGGAACCAAATAAATAAAGTCAGAAATGAAAGAGAAGTAAAAATTGACACCACAGAGATATAAAGAATTATAAGAAAATATTACAGACAACTATATTCCAATGAATTGGACAATCTGGATGAAATAGTTACATTCCATGGAGAAAGAGAGGCCTAGCACACTGTTGGTGGGAATGTAGACTGCTGCAGCCACTGTAGAAAACAGTATGGATTTTCCTCAAAAACTAAACATAGAACTGCCTTTGGATGCAGTGATTCCACTTCTAGGATTATGCGCTAAGATTCCTGAAACACCAATTCAAAAGCATCAGTGTACTACAATGTTCATAGCAGCACAATTTACAATAGCTAATGCTGGAGACAGCCTAAGTGTCCATTAGTAAATGACACTGTGGTACAATCAAAACACTGTGGTACAATCACATGACGGAATAGTATGAAGCAGAAAGAAAGGAAATCCTACCCTTTGTGACTGCAAGGGTGGATCTGGAGAGCATTACGCTAAGTGAAATAAGCCAGGTAGTGAAAGACAAATACCATATGATCTCACCTGTAAGTAGAACCTAATCAACAAAACAGACAAGCAAGCAAAATATAACCAAAGACATTGAAATAAAGAACTGACATTAACCAGAGGGGAGTGGGAAGGAGGATAATAGGGAAAAGAAGGGGAAAGATCATCAAAGAACATGTGTTAAGGACCCATAAACAAAGACTGCAGTGGAGGGGAGAGTTGTGGGGGAAATGTGGACAACTGTAGTTGAACAATAATAAAAAACAAACATATAGATAAATACAGAGAAAAAATAAAAATATCATGCTATAAAAAAAAGAAATGGTTACATTTCTAGAAACATAATTCTAAAACTGAACCAGGAAGAATCAGTAAATCTTAATAAATAAATTACAACTTGTGAAATTGAACCAGTAACTTTAAAAATGTCCAAGAAACAAAGTCCTGGACTGGATGTCTTCACAAGAGTTTTGCATCAAACTATGAAAGAAGAAGTAACATCTATCCTTCTCAAACTATTCCAAAATTTTTGAGAGGAAGGAAAACTCCCAAGCTCATTGTATAAAACCAGCATTATCCTAATCCAAAGCAAGATACACTACAAAGAAATAAAATTTTAGGCCAATATTCCTGATGAACATAGATGCTAAAATTCTCAAAATTTCTTATTATTAGCAAACCAGAGACCCAGTAATACATTTAAAAGATCATATACCATGATAAAGGGGGATGCAAGGTTGGTACAGTATTCATAAATCAATTAACATCATACACCACATAAATAAAATGAGTAAATATCACATGAATAGAATAAATATCACATGATCATATCAGTTCACACAGAAAAAGCATTTAATAAAATCTTTACCCATTTATGATAAAAGCTCTCAGAAAAGTGGGAATAGATGGAATATGCCTCAACATAATAAAAGCCACATATGACAAACCCACAGCCAACAATATACTCAATGGGTAAAAACTACAAATGTTACCCCTAAGGTCAGGATTAGGAAAGAGATATCCACTCTCCTCACTCTTATTCAACACAGTACTAGAAGTTCTAGCTGCAGCAATCAGACAAGAAAAAGAAATAAAAGGCATTCAAATTACGAAGGAGGATGTAAAATTGTCGTTATTCCCAGATGACATAATAATGTACATAAAAAACCCTATAGTCTCCACCAAAATACTACTTGACCTAAAAAGTGAATTTGGCAAAATAGTGTGATACAAAGTCAATATTTAGAAATCAAACTCATTTTTGTACAACAATTTCAACGATGAAATGTCAGAAACATAAACTGGGGAAAAATCCCATTTACTATACTAACAAGATAAATAAAATACACAGGAATAAATATAATCATGGATATAAAAGTCCTATACATAGAAAACTGCAGCACAGTGCAGAAAGAGATTAAAGAAGATACAAATAAGTGGAAGTATATAATCCATGCTCATGGATTAGAAAAAATAACATCATTAAAATGTCCATAATACCTGAAGCAATCTATAGATTCACTAAAATTCGCAACAAGATTCTAATGGCGTATAATACACAACTGGAATAAACACTTTTAAAATGTATATGGAACCACAAAAACTCTGAATAGCCAAACCAATCCTGACAAAGGAAAACAAAGTTAGAGGCATCATGCTACCTAATAACAAACTATACTACAAGGCCATAGTAATCAAAACATGGTACTGACATAAAAAAAACAGACATGTAGATCAATAGAACAGAACAGAGAGCCCAGAAATAAACCCATGTCTTCATGATCAATGAATATTTGACACACAAGGCAAGAACATATAATGGGGCAAAGACCATCTACTCAATAAATGGTGTGGAAAAATGTTACCAAATGGACCCCTTTTTCTCCTGGGGTTCCCCTGTACTAGGTTTGCCTTGTTCAAGGCCAGGAAATTATGGCTCTCAATGCCAGAGTGTGGTGAAAAGGAAAGGGACTCTTTATTCAAAAGTTATACAGACTTAATGACTTAAGCTCTTTGCTAAAATCCCAAAGTTCCTTAAAACACCCACAAACACACAGTCCTTCCTTTCCCCCTTTGCCCAGTCAGGGGTACCATATCTCAGGAGAAAAATAGAAGTCTGTGGCTTAGGTAGCCCCTGGTTCTTCCCAGTAATCCTTCAGCTGGCAGGCTTCCCATGGTCCCAAGCACCAGCAACTGTGTCACTGTGTTCTCCAGTTCCTAATCCAAACCCACATGGTACCTTGTCATGGCCCACCAGCAAGATTCCTTTGACCCATTTCCTTCCTGCAATGTCTCTCCTGCATTCTTCCAAACTGCTAAGAGAGCAGTTTGCACTGCTGCTACACCTTGCTTTTCTGCTTCCTAAGCTGCATGGATAAGGGAGCCCCCAAACCACAGGGTTAGACCCCAAAACCATGTGGTTCCACATGGTTCCAATCTATGTAGCTTCTACACCTTGGTTTAAATCACAGCATGATTTTCCTCTGCATCCCCATTTCTGACTCCTCCCACAATTGGCTACACCTGCCAGCATTCCCATATTTTTCCAGCTTTTCTGGGCTGCCATAGTAAGTCTGTGCAGGCATGAGTGATTGGTGTGGAGCCAACCATCGCCAAGTTCTCACACAGGTGCTATAACCAGGGGGAGTTGCCTCCCAGTTACATTATGGGTCAAAGTCACTCCCATCTCCCTGGTTCAAAGCATGGCCACAGCTACTTAACATATCTATGAAGCCAGCCAATAGTTATAGATATGTTAAATAACTGTTTTTGTGGTTATTGGCAAAACTGTTGCTATGCAAAATAACTCTCAATGGCTTGCTCCACGTGTGCCATCCCCAAGCTCAGACTTATGGGGGCGAGGATATCCTATATTTTACAGTTCTTAGATATCCCAAGTTCTGGACCACATTTCAGATCCTTCATTGGGGGGACAAATCGCACCCTGTTACAAAAACACCTAAGAATAAAGATAATCCACTGAATGGGAGAGCATACTCACCAACGATACACCTGATAAGGAATTATTATCCAAAATTTATAAAGAATTTACACAACTCAAACCAAAAACAAAACAAAACAAATAATCTAGTTTTAAAAATGGAAAGGACTTGAATAGACATTTTTCCAAAGAAGACATACAGATGGCTAATACACATACGAAAATATGCTCAATGTCACAAATCATCAGAGAAATTAACATTAACTCAACAATGAGATATCACTTCACACCCATCAGAACGGCCACCACCAATAAATCAACAAACAGCAAGTGTGGTGAAAATGTGGAGAAAAGGGAACCCTAGTGTACTGTTAATGGCAATGCAGATTAGTGCAGGCACTGTGGAAAGCAACATGGAATATACTTGAACATTAAAAACGGAACTACCTTATGATGCAGTGATTCCACTTCTTGGAACATAACAGAAGAAATAAAAAAACTAATTGAAAACAATATATACATCCCTATGTTCACTGAACCATTGTTTACAATAGCCAAAATTTTTTTCTTTCTCTCTTTTTTTTTCCTTTTTTGCTTAGTCTCTCCAACCCTCAGTCTCCCACTCCAGAGCTGTCAATATGCAGTGCAAGTGTCCATCAGTAGTTGAGTGGATAAAAAAAGCTGTGATGCATTTACATAATGGAATACTATTCAGCCATAAAAAGAAGAAAATCTTACCTTTTATGACAGCTTGGGTATACCTAAAAAGTATTGTGCTAAGTTAAAAAAAGATATGGAAAAACAAACACCATATGATTTCACTTATATGTGGAATCTAATCAACAAAATAAACTGAATTAAATAAAAGGCCTCATCGATACAGAGAATAGATAGTGCTATTGGAGGGAAAGGGATTTGGTGGGTGGATGAAAGGTGGGGTGGATGAAAAGGTGAAGAGTTTAGGCAAAAAAAAATAATGTACACAGACAACAGTACGGTGATTACCAGGGGAAAGGAAGTGAGGGAAGGTAGAAAAGGGTAAAGGTGGGATAAATAGTAATGCAAGGAGACTTGACTTGGAGCAGTGAACACAGAATAGAATATGCAGATGATGTATTATATATTTGTATACTTCAGATGTATATAATTTTATTAACCAATGTCTCAAAAAATTTCAATAAAAATAAAAGACAAATGCTTTGTCATTAAAATTGGGAACAAGGCAAAGTATCTACTCTATTATACATGTCCATAGTGGCAGAAGTTCTAGACTCTAATAAAGCAAAAAAAAAAAGAAAATATAATTCATACAAGTGGTAAAAGAAGAAATAAAACTATCTCCATTTGTAGATGACATGATAAAAAATCCAAGTAACCCATAAAAAAAAAACCTCCTAGAATTAGTAAGTGTGTTCAGCCAGGTCATAGGATATGCGATAAACCTAAAAAATCAGATCTTTTTAAATATACAAACAATGAACACTGACATTAAAATGAAGTATAATGACAATTGCTCAAGAAAAGAAATACCTAAGTGTAAATAAAAAACACAAATCCAGAACTTTTATGCTGAATAGTACAAAATACTGACTAAAGAAGTCAAATAAGGGGAGAGGGAAGATGGTGGAGTGAATGGAAGTCACACTGACCTCCTCCCAGGACCAATCTGAAGTTACAACTCAATTGTGAAGAAACCACCCAGAACAAACAACTGAGAAATAGCCATAGAGAAGCATATAACTTTGAACATACAGAACCAGAATCAGTACAACAGTCTGGTAAGGAATACGGTGGAGACTTGAGAGGGCTGTCTGGGCATCCATGGGTGGCAGCACTGGCAAGATAATTAAGTGGCCAGTTGGATCCCCCAGAGAAGATTGAGGTCTAAACCCTAAGCTAGGATTCCCAGCCTAGAACACCAGAGCCCAAAAAGCACACAGATAACAACCAGTGGAAAAAGCAACAGGGTTACTCTCTGCCAGAGACAGATGGTTGGAGATGCAAGGGCCATATAAAGGGCCAACACACACACAAATTCTCATTTGCAGCCACTTACTGAAGCTCAGGCAAAGGCAGGGGCAGTGTGGACTAGAGATGCTTCAGGTGCAACTGGATACAGATGCTTTGAGCAGAGAACTGAGAGAGCAGATGCAGAGATCTGGTTGCTGATTCATCCCCCAGATGGCAGCAGCCTTTGTGCTCAGGCAGACCACTCCCCTCTGAGCTACAGTAGCCTGAAGGGAAGCAATAGCCCCGGCCCCAGTAAGGTCTCTGCCCTGGCCTTTTGGTGCTTAAGCCTGACTGCTGAGTTCAAGTGATCAGAAAAGCAACTTAAGGAGACAGCCACAGACAGTAGATCACTGGCAAAGGTGAGGCAGAGTGAACTAGAGAGACTGGGGATGGAGGCTTTGGAAAGAGAACTGAGAAAGTAGCCACCTGGATCTGGTGCTGAGCCAACCCCCAAACACAGCAATCATGCTCAGGCAGACCACTCCTCTCCAAGCAGCAACTACCTGAGGTGAAACAAGAGCCCCCACCCCAAGAGGGATTCAGCCCTGCCCTAAGGTGCTTAAACCTGACTGCTGAGTGCAGAGGGACCATATTAACCATTGAAAGAGACAGCCAGCTACAGCAGATCAGTGGAAATATTGAACAGACTGCCTAAGGTCAGACAGGGTCAACATCTGACATCACCAGAGACAGATCCAGAAAATTAAAAAAAAAAAATCAGTGGTAAATACAGGAGACTACTGATTTGAAAGCCACTGTGGTCTCTTTCATGATCTGTGATATTTTCTTTCCTGCATAGCTTTATAACATTCTTTTCTTGTCAAGCAAATTTGTATATAATAAGTCACTAGATTTTATACTACAGTGTATTTCAATCCACATATTTTGCCCTTCCCTTCTCTTAGACCATTTTACCTTCCTCTATCCTTGCAACATTCCCATTTCAAATTTGGTTTTCTCTCTAGCTACAACTTGTTTCCATTCCACACTCTTATTATTTCTCCCATGTCCAGACACTCAAAATGAATTCTCTTGTCAAAAGTCATTTCATATCTTTTTGCCCAGCTATTAAAATACCTTTGCTCTCTTTACACCCATAACAAACTTGGCTAGTTGGTTGTTGGTAGGGTAGTTGTTGCATTATTTTTTCAAGGTTATCTGTAGAGCTTCAGTAATTCTGTATTTCAAATAACAAATTTTACTGAACCCCTCTCCTACCCTTTTTCTTTTTTTTGACTCAAATTTTAATTATGCCATCTTAACCTGTTTTATTTTCTTTCTTTTTTCTTTTTTTATTTCTCTTTTATCCTTCCCTTTTATTCTCCTTTTTTTCTTTTTCTTTACATCCAAAATTTTAATTTTTCCCTCACTTAGTCTAGTTTTTGTTCTTCACTCTTAGTATTTCCTTTCCCTCTATCATTACAAAATCACTCCCCATTCCTCTAAACATCTCTTAGACTTTTCTTTGTTTCTTTTTTCCTCTTATTCTCATACCACTGATATTAATTTTAGCTCACTTGTTATTGTTAGTACTCTGGCGTATCTTCCTCTGCAATTTGGCTTTTATATTTTTATTAATTATTTAATATTTTCCTTCCTTTTTATTTCTCTCTCTCACTTCATTTTTATACTATTTTATTTTCTGTTTAAACCAATAGTATAAGCTTCCCTTCTCATACTCCATTCTATACTCTTCATTCCCTTTGTTTATTCATAAGGTAAACTTTACCTTCTCTCCTTCCATTGCTCCAACTCCCAACTCTTATTAGTGCTCCTCCTTCTACCCTCTCAAAATCATTTCTCTTTTAGTAGATCATCTCATATCCACTCTCATTTCTTATAATAGTCTTAATCTCATTACATCCTTATTAATATTGGTTCATTTGCAATTGATAATGGTATTGTTGGGGGGAGCTATATTTGTGTGTGTGGGTTTGTTTCTTGGGCTCTGTGGTTTTGTTCAGGCAGAGCCTGCACAACAGCACACAAGACATGGTGGGCAAAGTGACCCTCAGTCAATCAGTGACAGGGGAGGACCCATGAAAGAATAACACAACAACAATCAAAACCCAATTACATCTGAAAAACCAGCATGAAAGGCATAAAGGACATCCCAAGAACATCAAGCTCAGGTGATCAAGGAGGCTCTACCATTGAATCTCACAGTCTTCCCACCATAGAAGTTCACACCACAAAGGCAGGAAGTCAAAACAAATCAATTTAAGAAACAGGAACAAACAAGAAGAGCCCCACAAACAATGGAAAGAAAAAGAAATAACCTCCAATCCAGAGGAAAGGAGAAATCCTCAGAAAGAGTGCTAAATGAAACAGATGCAAGTCAATTATCAGATATTAAGTTCAAAGCAATGGTTATCAGGAAGTCCAATGAACTTAGTGCAAACTATCATAAACTACAGGGAAATTACAAGGAACTTACTGTAAACTGTATCAGCATAAAAAACAGAAACAATCAACAAGGGCTAAGAAGAAATGAAGAATTCAATTTCCGAATTAAAGAATACAGTAGAAGGAATAAAAAGCAGGCTTGATGAAGCAGAGGATCGAATCAGTGAGCTGGAGGACAAAGTAGAAAAAACTTCCCAAAAGGAGCAAGAAAAAGAAAAAAGATTTAAAAAATGAAGAGGGGTTAAGGGAAATGCAGGACAACATGAACTGGAATACTATCCGTATAATAGGGACACCAGAAGAAGAACGAGTGATAAAAAACCTGTTTGAGAAAGTAATGATGGAAAACTTCCCTAATTTGATGACAGAAGAAGCCACACAAGTCCATGAAGCAGAGAGGGTCCCAATCGAGAGAAATCCAAGGAGGCCCACAGCAAGACACCTCATAATTAATATGACCAAATTTAAAGACAAAGAGAGAATCTTAAAGGCAGCAAGTAAGAAACAGGAAGTAACATACAAGGAAGCCCCAACAAGGTTAGCAGCTGACTTCTCAAAGGAAACACTCCAAGCCCCCCCCAAAAAAAAAACAAAACAATGGCAAGACATACTCAAAGTAATGGAAAGCAAAGGCCTTCAACAAAGACTACTCTACCCACTAAGGCTCTCAATTTAAATGGAGGGGGAAATAAGAAGCTTCCTGGACAAATGAAGGCTAAAAGAATACATTTGCACCACATCAGCATTGCAAGATATGCTAAAGGGACTGCTTTAAGAAGAGGAACAAAAAGACTGAGACCAAAAGGAAAACAGGTACAAAGGCAGTAAAATGATAATTAATAAGTACCTATCAATAATAACCTTTATTATTATTATTATTATTATTATTATGTTTTTAATTTAAATTGTTATTCAAGTACAGTTTTCTGTCTTTTACTCCAATCCCAGCCCACCCACCAAGCATATAATAAAATAAATTAATAAATTAATAATAACCTTTAATGTAAATGGATTAAATGCTCCAATAGAAAGACATAGAGTAGTTAAATGGATAAGAAAACATGACCTACACATATGCTGCCTACAAGAGACACATATCAGAAGAAAAGACCTACACAGACAGAAAGTGAAGCACTGGATAAAAACATTCCAAGCAAATGGACAGGAAAAAAAAAAGGGTAGCCATGCTTATTTCAGACAAAATAGACTTCAAAACAGAGGCCATAAAATGAGACACAGAAGGACAGTTCATAATATTCAAGGGAAGAATTCATCAAGAAGATATAAATATTGTAAACATACATGTACACAACATAAGAGCTACAAAATATATAAGAAAAATCTAGGAGGTTTTCAAGAAAGATGTAGACAGCAACAAACTTATATTACATTTTAACCCTCCACTGTCAACAAAGGATAGATCTTCCAAACAAAATATCAACAAGAATATTTTGGGACTTCCGCCAAGATGGAGGCACAGGTGGAAACACTGTGCCTTCTCCCACAACCAAGTTTGAATACAACAAAGATTTGGAGAACAAAGACACAGCCAAAGAACAGAAAATTGAATTATACGGAATTCCGACAACAACAAACCTTTCAACCCGGACCAGTAAGAGGGGCGGAGCCAGCAGCGGAGCAGGGTCGGGCAGGAAAGATGCCCCAACCCAGGCGACCCAGGCAACCCATGGCGCAGGCAGCCTGGACCCAGTTGGGGTGAGGGGCATACTGACCGCAGTCGCACATTTGCACACAGTGAGACGGACCGTGCAGGCCCCAGCGGGCGAAACCAATGGTGGAGGGCTGACGGCAGTGGCACATTTGCATACAGTGGGATGAAACGCGAGGGCCCCAGTGTTGGTGGCAGCTGCTGCGGCAGCGGCGGGAGGCTGCAGAGAAGACGCCATTGCTCCTCTTTGACCCCGCCCCCACCTACAGCATCACAACGCAGCGACTGAGTTGCCCTACTCTGGTAAACACCTAGGGCTCCAATCCTGATACATAACAGGCACAAACAGTACAAAAGATGGCTCAAGAAGAACTCAAAGCCCCAGAGAAGATAACTCTAAGCGACCGAGAAATAGACAGCCTTTCAGATGCACAGTTCAAAACACTGGTCATCAGGATGCTCACAGAACTGGTTAATTATAGTCACAAATTAGAGGAACATATGAAGGCTAAACTAATTGAAATGAAGGGAGATGCACAGGAAACCAATAATGATGGAAAGGAAACTGGGACTCAAATCAAGGGAGTGGACCAGAAGGAAGAACAAAACATCCAACCAGAAAAGAATGAAGAAATGAGAATTCAAAACAATGAGGAGAGGCTTAGGAACCTCCAGGACATCTTTAAACGTTCCAACATCTGAATTATAGGGGTACCAGAGGGGGAAAGAAACAGCCACGAGTGGAAAACTTATTTGAATAAATAATAAAGGAGAACTTCCCCAGTCTGGCAAAGGAAATAGACTTCCAGGAAATCCAGGAAGCTCAGAGAGTCCTAAAGAAGGTGCACCCAAGAAGGAACACACGAAGGCACATCATCATTACATTAGCCAACACTAAAATGAAGGAGAGAATCCTAGAAGCAGCAAGAGATAAGGGGACAGTCACCTACAAATGAGTTCCCATCAGACTGTCAGTGGATTTCTCAAAAGAGACCTTGCAAACAAGAAGGAACTGGAAAGAAGTATTCCAAGTCATGAAATCCAAAGACCTACAACCAAGATTGCTTTATCCAGCAAAGTTTTCATTTAGAATGGAAGGACAGATAAGTGCTTCTCAGATAAGGTCAAGTTCAAGGAGTTTATCATAACCAAACCCTTATTATATGAAATGCTAAAAGGACTTATATAAGAAAAAGAAGATGAAAAATATGAACAGTGAAAGGACAGCAAACTCATAGTTATTAACAACCACACCTAAAACAAAAGGAAACCAAGAGGACAGCTAGATCAGGAGTGGAACCATAGAAATGAAGAACACATGAAGGGTTAGCAACAGGGGAGTGGGAGGAGGAGAAGGGGGGAGAAGGTACAGAAAATAGTATAGACAGTAGGTAGAAAATAGATAGGAGGGAGGGAAAGAATAATAGAGGAAATATAGAATCTAAAGAACTTGAGACACGTGGTTATAAACTAAGGGGAGAGAATGGTGGGGGAGGAGTGTGCAGGTGGAGGGGAATGAAGGGGGTAATAGAACAACTGTAATGGTATAATCAATAAAATACATATATTTTTTAAAAAGAAACGAAAAGGAGCAGGCACCTTTTGAACAAAGATGCTGTAATATGAAAAAAAAAGAATATTTTGGATCTTAGTGATGCACTCTGTCAAATGGACTTAACTCATATATATAGAGAGAGAGCCTTTCATCCCAAAGAACCATAATACACATTCTTTTCAAAGGCACATGGAACATTTTTAAAGACAGGCCACATAATAGGACACAAAACAAGCCTCAAGAAATTCAAGATAATTAAAATCATATGAAACTCTTTCTCTGAAAAGAAGGGCCTGAATACAGAAAACAACCTCAAGGAAAAATTCACAATATTTACTCATGGAGATTGAATAGCAAATTATGAAACAATGAAAGGATTAATAATGAGATCAAGGAAGAAATCAAAAGATTTCTGAAAAAAAATCAAAATAAACTCACACAGTCCAAAACATATGTGACACAGTGAAGGTAGTCCTGAGAGGGAAGTTCATAGCAGTAAAGGCCTACATAAAAAAGGTAGAGTAAGAGGGATCAAAATACCTGATATCAAACTGTATTACAAAGCCACTGTAATCAAAACAGCCTGGTACTGGCATAAAAACTGGCACAAAGACCAATGGAATAGAACAGAGAGCCTAGAAATAAACCCCATTCTCTAAGGTTAATTAATATTTGACAAAGGAGGCAGTAACATAAAATGGAGTGAAGATAGCCTCTTCAACCAATGGTGTTGGGAGAACTGGACAGCTACATGCAAAAAAAAAATGAAACTCGAGTACCAACTTACACCATACACCAAAATTAATTCAAGGTGGATAAAGGACTTAAATATAAACCATGAAACCATTTAAGCCCTAGAGGAGAACATTGGCAGGAAAATCTCAGATATTCCATGCAGCAATATTTTTACTGATACATCCCCTAGACTAAGGGACATAAAGGAAAGAATAAACAAATGGGATCTCATCTTAATTAAAAGCTTCTGTACAGCTAAAGAAAACAGTATTAATATAAAAAGTGAACCAACTGTTTGGGAAAACATATTTGCAAATGATACCTCAGAAAAAGGTCTAATCTTCAAAATATACAGAGAACTCACACCACTCCACTCAAACAACACGAGCAACCCAATTAAAAATGGGCAAAGGACTTGAACAGACACTTCTCCAAGGAGGACATACAGAGGATCCAGAGACACATGAAGAGATGTTCGATATCGCTAGCTATCAGAGAGATGCAAATTAAAACCACAATGAGGTACCACTTTACACCAGTCAGAATGGCTACCATAAACAAAGAAACAAACAACAAGTTCTGGAGAGGTTGTGGGGAAAAGGGGACTCTAGTTCATTGTTGGTGGGATTGCAGACTAGTACATCCACTATGGAAAGCAGTAGGGAATTTTCTAAGAAAACTAAATGGACTTGCCTTTTGACCCAGCAATTCCACTGTTAGGAGTATATCCTAAGAACCCTGAAGCACCAATCCAAAAGAAGCTATGCACCCCGATGTTCATAGCAGCACAATTTACAGTAGCCAAGGGTTGGAAGCAAGCTAGATGTCCATCAGTAAATGACTGGATCAAAAAGCTATGGTACATGTACACAATGGAATTCTATGCTGCAGAAAGGAGGAAGGAGCTCCTACCCTTTGCAACAACATGGATGGAACTGGAAAGCATTATGCTGAGCAGAATAAGTCAGGCGTTGAAGCACAAATACCATATGATATCACCGTTAACAGGAATTTAAGCAACAAAACAAACAAGCAAGCAAAATATGACCAAAGACAGTGGAATACAGAACAGACTGACAGGGACCAGAGGGGAGAGTGGAGATAATCACAGGGGAAAAGGGGAAGGACTCACATGAACAAGTATAAAGAACACATCGACAATAACTAAGGTGGGGAGCGGAAATGAGAGGGAGGTGAGGAGCATGGGGTGGGGGCAGGGCTGGGAATATAAGACAGAAAACTATACTTGAACAAGAATTAAATTTTTAAAAAAGGTAGATAGAAACATTTCAAATAAACAACCTAACCTTACAACTATAAGAACTGGAGGAGCAACAACAAACAAAGCCCAGATCGAGTAAAAAAAGGAAATAAACAAGATCAGAGGAGAATTAAACAACAAAGAAACTAAAAAAAAAAAAAAAAAAAAACAATTAAAATTATCAACAAATCCAGGAGGTGGTTCTTTGAAAACATCAACAAAATCAACATGCCTTTAAGCAGACTCATCTTTTTTTAAGAGAGAGAACCCAAATAAGTGGAATCAGAGATGAAAGAGGAGAAATTACAATAAATAGTAAAGAAATATAAAGGATTGTAAGAAATTACTGCAAATAATCATATGCCAAGAAATGTGAAAAACTAGGTGAAATGGACAAATTTCTAGAAAAATGTAATCTTCCAAAACTGAATGAAGAAGCAGCAGAAAACCTAAACAGACCAGTAACAGCTGATGAAATCAAAGCAGTAATCAAAAAACTCCTGGCACACAAAAACCCTGGACCAGATGGTTTCACAGGAGAATTCTACAAAACATTTAAGGAAGAAGTCACCCTATCCTTCTCAGATTATTCCAACAAACCCAAGAAGACTCTTCTTGTGCAGCAAGAATCATCCTAATCCCCCAAACAGATAAAGGTTCAACAAAGAAAAAAAACTTTAGGCCAATATTGCTGATGAACATAGATGCTAAAATCCTCAACATAATCTAGGCAAACAGCAACCAGAAATACCTTAAAAAGATCATACACCATGGTCAAGGGGGTTTCACCCCAGGAATGCAAGGATGGTTCAATATTTGCAAATCAGTAAACACTGTACATCACATAAACAAAAGGAAAGACAAAAATCACATGATCATATCAACAGATGCAAATAAACCAATTAATAATGTATAGCACCCCTTTACGATAAAACACTCAGCAATAAAGGGAGCATTCCTCAACCTAATAAAGGCCATGTATGAGAAACCTTCAGCCAACATCATATTCAACGGGCAAAAACTAAAATCTTTTCCACTAAGATCAGGAACAAAACAAGGATGTCCTCTCACACCACTTCTATTCGACATAGTATTGAAAGTCCTACCCACAGCAATCAGATTAGAAAAAGAAATAAAAGGCATCCAAATTGAAAAGGATGAAGAAAACTTTGTTTGCAGATGGCATGATAGTGTACATAGAAAATCCTATAAACTCCACCAAAAAAACTACTCAAACTAATAAAAGAATTTGGCAAAGTAGCAGGATACAAAGTCAATATTCAGAAATCAAAGGCATTTTTGTACACCAACAATGAAATATCGGAAATAGAAATCACAAAAAAAAACAAATTTGACATAGCAACAAGAAAAATAAAGTACTCAGGAATAAACCTAACCAAGGACATAAAAGACCCATGCTTAGAAAACTGCACAATACTGAAGAAAGAAATCAAGAAAGACACAAGCAAATGGAATCATGTACCCTGTTTGTGGATTGGAAGAGTTAACATCTGCAAAATGTCTATAATACCCAGAACAATTTATAGATTCAATGCAATTCCTACTAAAATACAAATGACACATTTCACAGATGTAGAAGAAACATTTCAAAATTTATGTGGAAACATAAATGACCCCAAATAGCTTCCACAATTTTGAGAAAGAAGAATAAATTAGGAGGGATCACAATACCTAATATCAAAGTGTATTACAGGGCCATTCTAATCAAAACAGCCTGGTACTGGCATAAAAACAGGCACATAGACCAATGGAACAGAACAGAGAGCCCAGAAACATACCCATGTCTCCATGGTCAATTAATATTTTACAAAGTAGATAGAAGCATAAAATGGAGTAAAAATAGCCTCTTCAATAAATGGTATTTGGAGATCTAGACAGCTACATGCAAAGAAATGAAACTTGACCACCAGTTTACACCATACACAAAAGTAAACTCAAAGATGTATTAAACTGGTAAGAGCAGATACTACACTTAGCCAAAAGGCTGAGAAGCGATCAAGATGTGTAAAAGACTTAAATATAAGTAATGAGACCATAAAAGTCCTAGAGGAGAACATGGGCAAGAAAATCTCAGATATTTCATGCAGCAATATTTTCACTAATATGTCCCCTAGAGCAAGGGACATAAAGGAAAGAATAAACAAATGGGACCTCATCAAAATAAAGAACTTTTGCATGACTAAAGAAAACATCAGCAAAATGAAAAGGGAACCAACTGTATGGGAAAATATATTTGCAATTATATCTCAGGAAAATATTTGATCTCCAAGAGATATGATGATTTCAAGGGACACCACTTCAGGAAGACTAATAGTCTAATTAAAAAATGGGAAAAGGACATGAACAGACACTTCTCCAAGGGGACATGAAGAGGTTCCAGAGACATATAAAAGGATGCTCAGCATCACTAGCCATTGGAGAGATGCAAATTAAAACCACAATGAGATACCACTTCATATCAGTCAGAAGGGCCATCGTAACCAAATCAACAAACAAGTGCTGGCTAGGTTTTAGAGAAAAGAGAACCCTAGTACACTGTTGGTAGGGATGCTGACTGGTGCAGCCACAGTGGAAAACAATAAAGAATTTCCTCAGAAAACTAAAAATGGAGCACCCTTTTGACCCAGCAATTTCACTGTTGGAAAAATACCCTAAGAATCCTTAAACACCAATTCAAAAGAAC
This sequence comes from Sturnira hondurensis, assembly GCF_014824575.4. NCBI lineage: Eukaryota > Metazoa > Chordata > Mammalia > Chiroptera > Phyllostomidae > Sturnira > Sturnira hondurensis. The sequence goes on from NW_028073154.1 coordinate 641,906, forward strand.
CTGTGCACTCCAATGTCCAGAGCAGCACAGTTTGCAATAGCCAGGTGCTGGAAACAGTATACGTGCCCATCAGTAAATGAGTGGATAAAAAAACTGTGGTACATTTACATGATGGAATACTGTGCAGCAAAAAGAAAGAAGGAGCTCCTACCCTTTCCAAAAGCATGGATAGATCTGTAGAGCATTGTGGTAAGTGAAATAAGCCAGGCAGTGAAAGGTAAATACCATACGATCTCACCTATAAGTGGAACCTAATCAACAACAACAACAAAAAAAGCAAGCAAAATACAACCAGAGACATTGAAATTAAGAACAAACTGAATAACTGGAAGGGAGATGGGAAGAGTTAATGGGAGAGAGGGGGAATGGTTGTCAAGGAACATGTATAAAAGACACAAGGACAAAGCCCAAAAGGGGTAGGATCGATGGTGGGAGGTGGGGATGGCTGGGTGGGAGGAGTGGTGGTGGGGGAAATGGAGGCAACTGTACTTGAACAACATTAAAAAAAGATAAAAAGAAATTTCATGAATTTAATAAAGAACATCAATTAAAAATCTAGACAGCCCTGGCTGGTGCGGCTCAGTGGATTGAGTGTGGACCTGTGAAGCAAAGGGTTACTGCTTTGGTTCCCAGTCAGGGCACATGCCTGGGTAGCAGGCCAGGTCCCCAGTAGGAGACACATGAGAGACAACCACACATTGATGTTTCTCTCACACTCTTCTTCCCTTCCCCTCAATATTTTTTAAAAAATCTAGAGCTACTATCATACTTAAGATCACATACTAAGTGATTTCCTCCTATGATCCAGAACAACGCCAAAATATTTACTTTCTTATTCTTATTCATTATAATACTGGAAGTTCCAGTCAGTACTACCAGTCAAAGAAAATACATGAAAGCTGTAGATATTTTTTTAAAAAGAAGCAAAGCTGTCTTTAGTCTCATGTGACTTGATCATCCACACAGAAAATCTCACAGACTCTATTATAAAAGAAAAAAAAAGAACCTTCCTGGAAGCAATGAGTTCATCAGGGCCATAGCACACAACACTATTTAAAATTTTTTTAAAGAAAATTAAATTCTTAGGTACAAACTTAGCAAAACATGTACAAGATGTATAATTGGAAATATTCACATATTTGTGGAATGTAAGATTCAGCATAGTAAAGATGTCAATTATCCCTAAAGTGGTCTATAGATTTATCACAATTCCTATGAAAATTAAAGCAAATATTTTTGTAGATAAACACTTATTTCAAAGTTCATAATGAAAAGACAAAGGACATATAATATCCAAAACAATTTTGATAAAATGAAGTGGGAAGAATCACTCTTCTCAAAAGAGCTAGTATTGGTGAAGGGATATGTGTGTGTGTATACACACACACACACACACACACACAATGTAACAGAATAGAGGAGCCAGAAAGCCAGAAGTATATTTACACAAATATGTTAAACTTATTTTTGACAAAGATGAAAAAGCAATTCAATGGAGGAAGAAAAAATTTTTTCAACATTGAGCTGGAGAATTTGGACACATATAGCTTGAGAAAATCAACTTTTACCTAAAACCTCATATCTCATACAAAAAAATTAAAATGGATCATAGACTTTAATGTAAAAATGTAAAGCTATAGGACTTCCAGCCAAGATGGAGGCATAGGTGGACACACTGTTCCTCCTTGCACAACCAAAGTGGAGACAACAACAATTTAGAAACAAAATAACAGCCAGAACTGACAGAAATTTGAACTGTATGGAAGTCTGACAACCAATGTGTTAAAATAGACAAATTCATCCAGACCGGTAGGAGGGGGCGGAGTCAATTGGCAGGGCAGAGAGGGGTCATGGCAGGAGAGGGCAGTGACACTGGGCATGCAGGGCAGCGGCTGACGAACCCCGGGCATGCAGGACGGTGGCGGGTGGACCCTGAATATACAGGCAACAGCTGGCAGACCCCGGGCGCACGGTGGCAACCGGTGGACCCAGCAAGGTGGCAATTGTGAAGTAGAGCATAGCACATGGGGTGGCTGGCTGCGCAGTCCCACATTTGCATGCAGATAGGCCAGGTGTGAAACTGGGGAATGAGACAGACCCTGCAACCCAGATGACCAGTGCCAGGAAATAAAGCCTGAAAACACTGATTGAACATGCCTGTGGGTATTGAGGCACAGGGAGAGACACCCAGCCTCACAGTAGAGTTCATTGGAGAGACCCACAGGGTTCTAGGAAGTACACAAGACCACCCACACGGAACTCAGTGCCAGAGGGGCCCAGTTTGCTTGGGGGAAGTGGCAGAAGAGACTGAAGTCCAACAGAGAGCAGGAAAGTCCCTTCCTGACCCCACCCCCAAATACAGCATCACAACCCAGCAACTGGGTTGCTCACCCTGGTGAACACCTAAGGCTCTGCCTCTCATATGTAACAGGTGTGACAAGACCAAAAAAAGGGGGCCCAAACAAAAGAATATGTCAAAGCTCCTGAGAAAATATAACTAAGTGGTGAAGAGATAACCAACCTATCAGATGCACAGTTCTAAGCACTGATGATCAGTATGCTCACAGAATTGGTTGAATTTGGTCACAAATTAGATGAAAAAATAAAGGCTATGCCAGGTGAAGTGAAGGAAATACACAGGGAACCAATAGTGATGGGAAGAAAAGAAAACTGGGACTCAAATCAATGGAGTGGACCAGAAGGAACAAAGAAACACGCAAACAGAAAAGAATAAAGAAAAAATAATTCAAAAAAAAATGAGGAGAGGCTTAGAAACTTCCAGGACATCTTTAAACATGCCAACATCTGAATTATAGGGGTACCAAAAGGGGAAGAGGAAGAGCAACAAGTGGAAAACTTATTTAAACAAATAATAAAGGAGAACTTCCCCAATTTGGCAAAAGAAATAGACTTCCAAGAAGTCCAGGAAGCTCAGAGAGTCCCAAAGAAGTTGGACCAAGAAGGAACACACCAAGGCACATCATAATTACATTAGCCAAGATGAAAATGAGGGAGAGAATCCTAGAAGCAGCAAGAGAGAAGGGAACAGTCACCTACAAATGAGTTCCCATCAGACTGTCAGAGGATATCTCAAAAGAGGCCTTGCAGGCAAGAAGGGACTGGAAAGAAGTATTCCAAGTCATGAAAGGCAAGGACCTACATCCATGATTGCTCTTTTCAGGAAAGATTTCATTTAGAATGGAAGTGCAGATAAAGTGCTTCTCAGATAAGGTCAAACTCAAGGTGTTCATCATCACCAAGCCCTTATTATATTAAATGTTAAAGGGACTTACCTAAGAGAAGGAAGATAAACAATCTGAAGAGTGAAAGGATAGCAAACACAGTTATTAACAACCACACCTAAAACAAAAGCAAACTAAGAGGACAGCTAGATCAGGAGTGGAAACATAGAAATGGAGATCACATGGAGGGTTAGCAACAGAGGAGTGGGAGGAAGAGAGAGGGGGAGCAGGTACAGAGAATAAATAGCATAGATGGTAGGTATTAAATAGACTGAGAGAGGGCAAGCATAGTATGGGAAATGTAGAAGCTAAAGAACTTATGACACATGGACATGAACTAAAGGGGGGGGAATATGGGTGGGATAGGGTGTGCAGGATGGAGGAGACAACTACAGTTGTCCCAATTCCCCCCTGGGACAACTGTAGTAGCATAATCTATAAAATATATTAAAAATGTAAAACTATAAAACTTTTAAGAAAACTAGAAGAAAGTGTTTAAGATTTAAGGCTAGGCAAGACAATAGTGAAAACGCAAAATAATAGCAAGCTTGCAGGAACTTGATCAATAATTGTGTTTAAGGCAATGAAAAATGGTAGATACATTTTGGAAATGGCAGTTTCTTACACAACTAAACACATGTTTACCATAAAACCCAGTAATTGCTCTTTTGGACATTTATATCAAAGAAATGACAATTTATGTTCACACAAAAATTTGTACATGAACTTTATACTGGCTTTATTTACAATGGCTAAAATTTAAAGTGACCAATTTCCTTCAATGGATGAATGTTTAAATATACTGTGGTGTATTTATACCAAGAAGTACAATTCAGAAATAAACAGGAATAACTATTAATACATTAAACATCTTTGATGAATTTCAAAGTGAATTATGCTGAGTGATGACGCTAATCTTAGAAAGTTATACAGTCTATAATTCCATTTATACAGCATTCTTGAAATGACAAAAATTTAGAAATGCATAAGAAATTAATAGTTGCTAGGGTTTAGCGAGCAGGGAGGTAAATCGTGGAAGTTGGTCTTGCTTTAAAGAGTAAGGAATACTTGTAGTGATAGAACAGTTCCTTATTTTGATCATGGTAATTTTTACACAAAGCTCCACATATGAAAATATTGTATATTCATGCATGAAAATGAGTGCTTTTTCAATTGATGAAATCTGGATTAACATCTTTGGAATATATTAATGTCAATTTCCTGGTCTGGATATAATTATGTAAACCCTTAATACCAAGGAGTCTAGGTGAAAAGTAATCAGCACCTCTGTAAACATTTCTGCAATAGTCTGTAAATCTATAATTATTTCAAAATAACAATTCAAATAATATATGAAGTTAGGTAATTGTAAGGTATTAAAGAAATTCTTATAATCTAGGGAGGAGAAAAAAGCAACAGCATAGAAAATTTTAGAAGTTCTGCAAAGAACTTAAATTACAGCAAAGAAGATTAAACTTGGGAAAAAATTATTATTGTTCAATTACAGTTGTCCTCTTTCCCCATTAGTGTCCCCCACCATACCCACCCCCACCTTCCACTTTCAATCCTCCCACCCCAGTTGTCCTTGACCCTGGGTCCTTTGTACGTGTTCCCTGACTTGACCCTTCCCATTCTTTCCCTGTTATACCCCACCCCCTTCACCTATGGATACTGTCAGTTTGCTCTTTATTTCCATGTCTCTGGTTCTATTTGCTCTCTTCTTTGTTTAGTAAGAACACTTAGTAAGTGTTCTCTGTAACTTTCAGTTTGACCTTCACAGACATTCAATAAATGTTTATACTTAATAATATAAATTAATATAAATAAAGTGAGCAGTCAATAATTATTGTTGATTAGTTTTACTCTAAAATGTTATAAATGTCATTTAGGAGAGTTATTTATCAAGTCAAAGTCATTTATTTGATGTCATTCATCATTTTTAAGCAACAGGACGTAGAATGACATATTAATTTATTTAGAAATAAACCTCCCAGCTTACCACATTCAAAAATCTCTCCTAAATGATTGTTGCTTACCCTGATATTAGCTACCATCATTTTTTATTGTTGTTCAATTACAGTTGTCCCAATTTCTGCCCCATTGCTCTTTACTGACCAGCTCACTACCCACTCCCTCAGTCAATACCCAGCCTGTAATCAGTTAACATAGGTCCTTTATACATGTTCCTTGACTGATCCTTCCTCTTCTTCCCCACATTATCCCACTCCTACCTCCACTCTGGTCACTTTCAATCTGTTTCATATTTCCATATCTCTGGTTCTATTTTGTTCACTAGTTAGATTTGGCTCATTAGATTCCTCTTATAGGTGAAATCTGTCTTTCTCCAACTGGCTTATTTCACTTAGCATATAATAGTCTCCACTTCCATCCCTGCCATTGCAAAGTGTAGGTGTTCCTTTTTTTATTTCTGCTGCATAGTATTCCATTGTGTAAATATACCAGTTTTTTTGATCCACTCATTTACTGATAGGCACTTAGGCTGTTTCTAGCATTTGGCTATTGTAAATAACACTGCCATGAACATTAGGTTCATAGGTTCTTTTCAATTGGTGTTTCAGGATTCATAGTGTATATGCCCAGCACTGGAATTGCCAGGTCAAAAGGCAGTTTGATTTTTATCTTTCCAAGGAAATTCTGTACTGTTTTCCACTGGCTGTGTCAGTCTCCATCCCAACAACGGTGTACTAGGGATACATTTTCCCCACATCCTCACCAGCACTTGTTTGTTGATTTGTTTATGACGGCCACTCTGACTGGTGTAAAGTAGTATCTAACTGTTGTTTTATTTTGCATCTCGCTGATGAGTGGTGAAGCTGAACATCCTTTCATATGTTTCTGGGCCCTCTGTACATCCTCCTTGGAGAGATATCTCTTCAGGTCCTTTGCCCATTTTTTTTTATTGAATTGTTTTTCTTCCTGGTGTTGAGTCATTTGAATTCTTTATCTATTTTGAAAATCAAATGCTGGTCCAAGGTATGAATGGTAAATATGTTTTCCCATAGAGTTGGCTACCTTTTCATTTTGCTGATATTTTCTTTAGCCATGCAAAACCTTTTTAATTTGATGTACTCCTGCTTGTTTACTCTTTCCTTTATATCCCTTGCCCTAGGGGATGTGAAGACATATCAGTGAAGACATTGCTGTGTGGATATCTGATATTTTACTGTCTATATTTTCCTCTAAGACTCTTATGGTGTCACAATATATATTTTAGTCTTTTATCCACCTTTAATTTATTTGTGTGTATGGTGTAATTTGGTGATTGAGTTTATTTTTTTTGCATGTAGCTGTCCAGATGTCCCAACACCATTTGTTGAAGAGGCTATTTTTACTGTTTTATACTTCTACCCCTTTTTGAATATTAATTAAGCATAGAGACTTGGGATTGTTTCTGGGCTCTCTATTCTGCTTCATTGATCTATATGTGTGTCTTATGTCAGTATGAGACTGTTTTGATTATTGTGGCCTTGTAATCTAGCTTGATACCACGTATTGTGATCCATCTTACTTTGTACTTTCTCATAATTGCTGAGACAATTTGGGGTCATTTATGGTTCCATACACATTTCTGAAATATTCTATATCTATGAAATATATCATTGGTATACTGATAGCACTTCTGCTGAATCTATAGATTGCTTTGGGTAGTATGGACATTTTAGTGATAGTATTTTTCCAATCCATGAATGAGGATATGGCTTCCCTTTATTCCTGTCTTCCTTAATTTCTTTTTCAGTGTTCTGTAGTTTTCTGAGTACAAGTCTTTTATATCCTTAGCAGGTTTATTCCTAAGTACTTTATTTTTCTTGTTGCTATAGCAAATGGGATTTTTTCCCTGATTTCTCTTTCTGATATTTCATTGTTGGTATACAAAAATGCCTTCAATTCCTGAATATTGACATTATATCCCATTTTTTCTGCCAAATTCATTTGTTGGATTGTGTGGGTTTTTGGTGCAATGTATGGAGTTTTCTATGTACACTATTATGTCACCTGCAAAAAATGACAGATTAGTCCTTTCCAATTTGACTGTCTTATATTTCTTTTGTCTGATCCCTATTGGAAGTTCAACATAGAACCTCCAATATTATGTTGAACAGAAGTGGTGAAAGTGAACACCCTTGTCTTTTTCCCAATCTTAGGGGGAAACTTTTAGTTCTTGCCCTTTGAGTATGATGTTGGCTGTAGTTTTCTCGTATATGACCTTTATTATGTTGAGGTATGCTCCCTCTTTTCCAGGAGTATCCATACTTTCAGCATCTCTGGGCTACACTGGAAGAAGAGCAGTTTTCTTGGGCACACATTAAATACATTGCAACATATAATCACAAAAAACTCATAATATTTTAAGTAAATTTACAATTTTGTTTTGGGCAGCATTCATAGTCATTCTGAGCTGCAAGCAGCCTGTGGGTCGCTAGTTGAATATCACTACTCTACTCCCATTTTTCTGAGTGTTTTTTTAATCATAAATGGGTGCTGTGCTTTATCAAATGCTCTTTCTTCTTCTATTAATATGATAATTTGATTTTTGTTTTTCCTTTTGTTTATGTGATGTATTACATTTGTCGATTTGCAAATATTGTAACATCCTTACATCCCTGGGAAGATTCCCAACTGATCGTGCTGTATAAACTTTTTAATTATTGCTGGATCTCATTTGCCAATATTTTGTTAGAGATTTTAGTGTCTATGATGAGTCCTCTGCTTCATTCAGCCTACTTATTTCCTCCTAGTGTATTTTCCTTTTAGATATTGTATTCTTCATTTCTTTCTAGTTCTTGTTCATAGTTTCTAGTTCCTTTTTCATGCTGCTGTAGTTCCCACCCTGTTTCTTGTAGTTGTCACTGAGTTCCTTGAGGATGTTTTTAAACGCATTTTTAAAATTCTGTGTCTGACAGATTGCTTCACTTTCATTGAGCTATTTTTCTGTGGATTCCTCCATTCTTTTTAATTGGGGTTCTGTATTTGTTTCCCCATTTTATGTGACTCTTTTTGTTTTTTCTATATCTCAGGATGCTATGCTTAACCTGCCTGTCTTTGTGGGGTGGACTCTGGGATACGAGCTCTGTGGGATTCAGTGGTGCAGTCTCTTAGAGCTCCTTATATGGATGCTCTAGTGTTGCCCTTTATTTAGTTTGCATGAGCTCTCTTCTTGCACTTGGGATTTGCTTGTTAGTGGCTCCTTCACTGGCGGGTTCTCCCCTCATGCTGGATGACTAGTGGTCAGGATTCCCACTGTGTCTTATATACTGTTGTATAGGTGTTAGTTAACAAATCAATATTACCAGAAAATCAAACACATACCAGCAAAAAGAAAAACCTACCACATTGGCAATAGCAATAGCAATTGAATAAATTTGAATAAAAATGGAGTAAGATAAAAATATAAGATAGAAAAAAGGGAAAATGAGATGACTAAACTAGGGAAAATGATTTTGAGTGGGAAGAGTGAGGAGAAATAATAAGAGTAGAGAACAGAAATGATGTGAAGAAAAGGATATAATAAATTTAAAATATAAGTAAATCAGAGAAGGGTGATGGCAAAAATGGATTAAGAAAAAGGAAGAGTATACTATGAGGTTTGAAGTAAAATTAAAATGTATTGAACCAATAGGAACAAATTTGCATAAAAACCACAGCAGAGTCAATAACAATGACAGCTGAGTGAAGGATAGTAAAGCTAGAAAGGGAATGAGAATATTATAGAAAAGAGAAAAGTGAATATGAGATACCTACAGTAAAGAAAAATGATTTTCGGAGGATGGGGGAGGAAGACTAACAAAAGTAAGGGATAGAACCCAGGCAAAGAAATGGAAAAATAAAATAAAATATAAAATAAAATGCCTAACTCAACTGATCAAGTGTAGGGGGAAGACAAAATGCAGTAAGATAGGGGTAGGGTATTCTATGGGATCTGAAGTATTAACAAATAGTGAACAAATAAAAATACCATTGGAGAAGAACAGCAATACCATGATATTGTCCAACTAGCCACAATTTATAAAGGTGGAAAACAAAAAAGACTACTACAAGAGGGGGAGGAGGATGTGAGCTGAGTTAAGGAAGAAGGAATGCTTTTGCAAGGATAGATGGAGAAGAAATAGTCAGAATCAGGGATTGGATCATGGTGTAGTGTGGGAGAAAATAAACTTTACAACAACAGTAAGAAAGGTCAGGAAGAAGGGAAAATGAAGTACTAGGGAAGAGTGCCATGTGGGATTTGAAACAAAAATAATGTGAAAAACATATAATCTGAATAAAAAGAATAAAAAATAAAAGACCAAGAGTGGTGAGTTAGTTGGAATGCAAGTGAAGCAAAAGGAGAAATATTAAAAGTCTATGTGCAAGGGTAAAAAAGAAGAAAAAAAACCACACAAATTTTGTGGAAGAGCAAAGTGAAATTCATCTCAGCTGTTAATGTTTCCATTCTGACTACTTCCTGGATCTGTTTTTGATTTTTTATCAGCTCGACATCCCTGAGTAGTTTGTGCAACTATTGGCAACACTGCCTGTATCTTTTCCTGCCTATACAGGGAGCTTCTGTTAGGATTGAGAGGTTGGGGCCTTCGTATCTCCCCTGGGAGGCACTGTTCAGTCTTCTGAGAAAATGGTGGGTTTATTCCACCTGCCCCTATAACTCTCATCTTACTCTGTCCCATCTTAATTCCAACAATGTTTAGTTACTGATTAAATAGCTGTCCATTTCACGGGGTGGGTGACAATCTGTGTAAGAGCGTTGGCTCTCTCCTGCTTGGTGTAGTCTGAAGCTCTCTGTACTAGCCTAGGCTGGGGGGAGCCCCCTGCTGCTGCACCACTTTCTGAGCTTCCTGTTTGATGCTATCAGTGAAGTAGGTCCCAGTGTACTTTGTCCCTCTGTGAAAAGTTCAAAATGGACCCTTTTAGGCATCCTGCTTGCTGCTTTTTTCTGTGGGAAATGCCCCCCTGCAGTGTTGTTAAGCATGCTCAGCTTGTTTTGCAGATCTTCCTCTGCTCCTGCAGGAGCCGGGGGCTGGGCACAACCTTCCCTTCCTGGAGGTTCTGCCAAGGAAGGGGGCTCAGTCTGGCTCTAAATAATCTCGGTCTGGCTCTAAATAATCTCAGTAGTTCCCAGCCCACTGCCCTCATTGCATACGGTGGCCTACACTCTCCACTCTGCACAGTTGCACTGGGCTGGGGCCACGACATCACTTTGCACCTTTTCATCAATTTGCCCAGCTTCACTAGGTGGGAGCAAATAGTGCCCACAATCCTTTTTCCTTGTTGGCAGGGCAGCTGCACATGCGGGGTCCTTGCCCAGCACACCTCAGCTCCCCTTTTATAAAAGCTTCTCTGGGTGTTCCCATTGCAGTGCTGAATCACTGTCTGGCTTTTCATATATGCCACTTCTCCAAAAAGTCAAGAGTTTATCACAGTCATGGCTAGCCATGGCCCTCTTCCTCCCCCAGATCTGGGTTCATATAGTATTTCTGTCACTCTCCTGGTTGGTGTTTGCTGCTCCAGCATTGGGTGTGCCTCTAGCTTAGTGTGTGTGTGTGTGTGTGCGTGTGTGTGTGTGTGTCTGTGTGTGTGTGTGTCTGTGTGTGTGTCTGTGTGTAGCCTGGTTCTCCCTGATGACTTTGTGTATCCAAGTTCCAGGTCTGGGGAGTCCATGCCCTGGGAATGGAGGGAGCCACTAAGCTGCTATCTCTTACCAGGCTTTCCATGGCTGCTGTCACAGTAGCTGCTGGTGCCACACCCAGGGATTTTCCCCACCCACATATAGAACCTCCTTACTACCCATTTTGAAGCATCTTCTGTAATCTTTGGCTTCCAAACTTCTTTTTTTAAAGATCTTATTTTATTTATTTTTAGACAGAGGGGAAGGGAGAGAGAAAGAGAGGGAGAGAAATATCAATGTGTGATTGTCTCTCATGCACCCCCAACTGGGGACCTGGCTGGCAAACCAAGCATGTGCCCTGACTGGGAATCCAACCAGCAACTCTTTGGTTCACAGGCTGGCACTCAATCCACGGAGCCACACCAGCCAGAGATGGCTTCCAAACTTCTTATCAGCTAAGTTTCTGTTGACCACTTTATTTTTTGGAAGATCAGCTAAGTGTCCGAGTTTGGAGCAAGAGCAAGTGGTTCCAGCTTCCACTTATTGGCTGCCATCTTCCACCCAGCTAGCATCATTTTAAATAAAATCTTCTCTCATACAAATTCACTGAATACTCTCCTTTCAAATCTCATAAAAGTCTAAATTTTGCTATGAGCTAAACTAATTTAAGTTCCCCTGTGCACAAACTGTAGATAAATAAGCACTGTGTGCAAAAGTATTTCATGTCCTGAATGACAGGAGTTTAATGTGGTAAATGAGTTTCTGTGAGGAAAAAATTCTATATAATGAAGGCTAATTTTAATTTAGAATGAATATATCTTGAATTAGTTAAATCAAGAGTGTTAGCTAAGATAAATAATTTGGTATTGATTCATACAACCATCAGTAGTGTACTACAATATTCAGAATGAGTACTTAATAAAATATACCTGAACTGAGTAAGTCATGCCTAAGAGAACGAATTTTCAAAATTGTAAAAAAATACCATGTACTTACTTCTTAGATACTCTCTCCTTAGAAATTAATATTATTAATCTCTGACATCAATCCCAGCTGTCACTATCCCATCAGAATATAGAGTATCTTAAGTGTTTGATGTGCACAGAAATACAAAATTGGTTCTCACAGTTAATTCCCCTTTTGATTGATTTTTTAGGTGTATTTTCTCTAAATTCAGGTTGGCCTATGTTACCTAGCAATATTATTTTCTTCACAGAAACTGTCATTTCTCTAACAAAGCCATTGTCAATCTACCAGTTCTTTCCACATCTTCCCTCAGACTGCCCCCTAAAGCTCAAGTAGTGAATAAGCACTCTTAAATGGTAAGATTTTACTCATAGCATCCAAAGATTTTATTCATAGCATAAAATAAGGTATCCCTCAAAAAAACTTGCATTGAAATTTCACAATATATTGAACAAATGTGGGTTCTGAAAACCATCTTTTATTACCAATACCTTTATAAAATACAAATCCAAAAATCCCCAAAGGCCAACTTTAAAACTAGACCTACATTCTGAAGTAAGTGTGCTTCTAGTGAGCCTTGTTCCCAGATAGAACTCAGATGGCATGTGATCGATCAATCACCAAACCACTAAAAAGCACCTGGTAATCAGTCTATTCCAGGATAAGGTGCAGAAAACATATGTGAATCTCTCATTATGCATTTAATTTGCACTTCTAAGAGACTTCTCCTTTTGTGCCTCCACATTTTCCTAATTATTTTAATTGCCTGAGCAATTATCACTTGTCAGTTCAGAAATTAAAGGGAAACAATGATAAATACCAGACTTTGAGTATTTATTCCTGGCACTAATAACTTATCACTTATTACCTCAATGTAAATGGCAATATTTAACTTTGAGTGAGAGTTATTTTTAATTCAACAAACAGCTGAATTTTTTTGTGTGTAATTTCCCTAAAATGTTGCCTCTTGGGTGAGGTGAATTACCTATAGAAAAAGCACTTCAAAAAGAAATTTTCATATAAATGCCTGCATACTTTTCGGAGTTTGCATGGGAGGTAGATGGAATGGAGGAAAAATATGTAAACAAAAAATATATAAATACTAAGTGAGAGACTTTTGGTTGTGACTTAGGAAGTCAAAAGAGAACGTATTTCTCGCTCTAAATATGAATTGACCTTTTATTTTATTTTATTTTATTTTTATAAATTATTTTATTGTTCAAGTACAGTTGTCTGCATCTACCCCTCACCACTCTCCACCACCCCAGCCATCCCCACCTCCTTCCCCTGCTACCACCCCCCCTTGTCCATGTGTCCTTTATAGTTGTTTCTGAAAACCCTTCCCCCCTTGCCCCCATTATCCCCTTTCACCTCCCCTCTGATTACTGTCAGATTGTTCTTAATTTCAATGTCTTTAGTTATATTTTGCTTGCTTGCTTCTTTGTTTTGTTGATTAGGTTCCACATAAAGGTGAGATCATATGGTATTTGTCCCTGACCACCTGGCATATTTCACTTAGTATAATGCTCTCAAGTTCCATCCATGCTGTTGCAAAGGGTAGGAGCTCCTTCTTTCTTTTTGTTGCATAGTACTCCATGGTGTAAATGTACCATAGTTTTTTGATCCATCCTTTACTGATGGGTGCTTAGGTTGTTTCTAGCACTTGGCTATTGTAAATTGTGCTGCTATGAACATTGGTGCTACTCCTGTTTTTCTTTTTTAATTTCCATTGGGAGTAATACAACCACAGCATGGGATTTTAACACCCCATTAACATCAGTTGAAAGACCATCCAGACAAAAAAATCAATAAGGAAAAAGTAGCCTTAGTGACACAATACACTAGATGGACATAATTTACAATTTTAGAGCATTTCACCCAAAGCAGCAGAATATACAATTTTTTCAAGTGTACATAAAACATGTTCTAGGATAGACCACATGTTGGAATGCAAAACAAGTCTTGATAAATTTAAGAGGAATGATATCATATCAAACATCTTCTCTGACCACAATTGTATGGAACAAGATATTAATTACGAGGAAAAAACTGAAAAGCACAACACATAGAGTCTAAATAACGTTACTAAGCAATAAGTTAAGAATAAAATTAAGGAAGAAATTTAAAATACCTTGACTAATTAAAATAAGACACAGCCCTGGCTAGTGTGGCTCAGTGGATTGAGCACCAGATTGTGAACCAAAAGGTTGCCTGTTTGATTCCCCAGTCAGTGGGTACATGCCTGGGCTGCAGGCCAGGTTCCCAAATAGGGGGTGCTTGAGAGGCAACCACACATGGGTGTTTCTCTACCTCTCTTTCTCCCTCCCTCTCTTTAAAAATAAATAAATAAAGCTTTTAAAAAGAAAATAAGAACACAGCAACCCAAAATTTATGGAACACAGTGAAAGCAGTCCTAAGATAGAAATCTATGCTATTACAGGCCCAACTCAAGAAACAGGAAAAATCTCCTGTAAGAGGAATCTAATGAACCAAATAAACTAATAAACAAAATAAAACCACAGTCATGGAAACATGGAAGAGACTGAAAGTGACCAGAGTGGCAGGGGGAAGGGGATGATGGTGAAAAGAATGGGGAAGGACTAGACAAAGAACATGTATGAATGACTCATGGACATGTACAGCAGTGTGGGAATTGACTTTGGAAGCGGGGTTGGAATGGTTGGAGGAGGGCAAAGGGGAAAAATTGGGAAAACTATAATAAAATAACAATAAAAAATCAAGCGTTACATCAAATGGAGCTACAAAAAGAACAACAACTAAAATTCAAAGTGAGCAGAAGGAAGGAAATTATAAAGATCTGAGAAGAAATAAAGGAAATAGAGTCTAAAAGTGACAACACAAAAGATCAATGAAACCAAGAGCTATTTCTTTGAAACAAGACTGATTAATCTTTAACCAGATTCATCAAGAAAAAAAGAGTAAACAAATAAACAAAACCAGGAATGAAAGAGGAGACATAACAACTGATACCATATAAACACAAAGCATTATAAGAAAATATTATGAACTAAATGCCAATGTATTAAATAGTCTGGAAGAAATGGTTAAACTGCTAGAAACATACAATGTCCCAATACTGCGTCAAGAAAAAGCAGGAAGTCTGAGTATACTGATTACAATTTATGAAATTAGAACAGACATACAAACTCCCAACAAATGAAAGTTCTGGACCAGATGGATTCACAGGAGAATTTTACCAAACATTCAAAGAATTAACACCTATCCTTCTCAGATTATTCCAGAAAGATTAAGAGCAAAGACTCCCAAGTTCATTTTACATGGTCAATATTATTCTAATTCAAAAACAGATAGAGACAATACAAAGAAATAAAAGTATAGGCCAATATCCCTGATGAGCATAGGTGTAAAAATCCTCAAAAAAATTAGCAAACTTGCTCCAGTAATACATTAGAAACTTCATATACCATGATCAAGTGTGATTTATTCTAGGGATGCAACATTGTTACATAATCTGCAAAACAAATAACATGATACAACATTTGTTAAACCAAATGAAGGATAAAATCATGTGATTAAATTGATAGATGCAAAAAATCATTTGTAAAAATTCAGCACCCATTTATGATAAAACTTAACAAAGTGGGAAAAGATGGGTTGTACATAAACATAATAAAGGCCATTTATGACAAACCCATTGCCAAGATCATACTTAATGGGCAAAAACTACAGGTGTTCCCCTTAACATTGGGAATAAGACAGGGATGTTCACTTTCACCAATCTTATTCACCATAGTACTAGGAGTCATAGCCATGGCAATGAGACAAAAAGAAGAAATGAAAGGCATCCAAATTGAAAAGGAAGAAGTAAAACTGTTGTTACTTACAGATAAAATGATACTATATAGGGAGAACCCTAAAGAGTCTGCCAAAAAACTACTAAAACTGATTAATAAATTCAGTAATGTGGTATGATACAAAATTAGTATTCAGAAATTGATTGCATTTTATACACGGATAATGAACTATCAGAAATGGAAACTAGGAAATCAATCCCATTTACAATTGAATAAAAAAATACCCATAAATAAATGTAACCAAGGAGGTACAAAAAGACCTGTACTCAGAAAACTATAGCAAACTGAAGAAACTAAAGAAGATACAAATAAATGAAAACATATACCATGCTAGTGGATAGGAAGAATTAATATCGTTAAAATTTCCATATGACCCAAAGCAATCTATAGTTTCAATGCACTTCTTGTCAAAATAACAAAGGTGTACTTTACAGAATAGAACATATAATCCAAAACTTTATGTGAGTCCATATAACATCCAAATAGCCACAGCAATCTTGAGAAACAGGAAAAATCTTTAAAAAGAATGAAATGTTACCATTTGCAACAGCATAAATGTACCTAGAAGGGAAGGTGCTAAGTAAAATGTCAGTCTTAGAAAGACAAATAGCATATGATTTCACTTATATGTGGAGTCTAAAGAAGAATAATAACAAACAACACAGAATGAGACAGATACAGAGAACAGAATAATGGTTTCCAAAGGGGATGGGAGTTGGGGGACTAGGTGGAAAATGCCAAGGAATTTACAAGACAGATTGTTAGTTGAAAAATAGTCATGGGGAATTAAAGTAAAACATAGGAAAGACAGTCAATAAATACTCTATAACTATGTGAGGTGCCAGGTTGGTAGTGGAAATATTTGCATTAGCAATTTGTAAAGTATATGTGTAACCACTTTGTTGTTCACTTGAAACTAATACAAAATAATATTGAATGTAAACTGTAATTGGCCCTGGCTGGTGTGGCTCAGTGGATTGAGCACCAGACTGCAAACGAAAAGGTCACTGATTCAGTTCCCCACCAGAGTACATGCCTGGGTTTCTGGCCAGGTCAGGCCCCCCAGTGGGGGCCTGAAAGAGGCAACCATTAATGTTTCTCTTACTCATTTCAAGGCATTTCCTGTCAGAGGAACATGATGTTCCTCTCCCTCTCCTTCTCTCCCTCTTCCTCTCTCTCTCTAAAAAAAAAGAATATAGGACGGCGTGAAAAGACCTCGGAGCTGTGGCTGCCGCAGCGGTCAGGGCCCAGAGGATTCGGCCTGCACCCAGCGACAGGGGCATCTGCCACAGAGGACTCATCAGGACCCCGGCACCTATGAGTAAAGACAAAAGCAGCAGCAGCAGGGCTGGCTGCCCTTGGGAGCCAGGCACCCCAGAGTAAAGTCAAAAGCAGCAACGGCAGGGCCAGCTGCTCTCAGCCAGCCCTAAACACCTTGGAGCCGCCGCTGACACTGCGTTAGGGGGGTAGAGGCTTCCGTCTCCGGCCAGTGCCACAGGGGACTCATTGGGAGCCCAGCAACCAGTGGAGCATTGGGCCAGCTGCAGGGTCCTTGGAAGAGATGGCTCCCTCCCTCACCATCTAAGCAGGGTTGGGTGGCAGAGACCTGTCTGCCTAGGTGTGCAGGGAGGGTGGCAAGGACAGGGGGCCATGTTCAGTTGCGATCTCTGTGGTTGCCAGCCCACCAGCCTGCCAGCCCAGGAAATTTGAGAGGAACATTGTCCTAATCAGTCAGGTTGGGGATTGGGCTGGGCTGAGAGGCACGCTTTCTGGAGAAGTTTTACTGGAAAGTGGACTGAGGTGTTCTCCTGTGAAGGCAGCTTGACTTGCTTCTCACCCAGCCACAGAACTGGGAAGGACCAGTACCAGATCCCGTGGGACCCAGGCAGCCTGTCAGGTGGGCGGGCACCCACACCCCAGTCTAGTAGCCTGGCTAGTGGGCGAGTGTGCACCAGGGCCTACAACCCAGCCCACAGAGGGAACCTGCCAAAACCAGAAAAACCGGATTGGACAATTTGAAACCAACAAGGAAGGATGTTTTTTTTTTAGCTTTTCTTTTTTGAACTTTTTTCAGTAATCGTATATTTTTTAAATTTATTGCTGCTGTATCTTTCAGAACTCTGTTCCTCTACTTTGTTTTTTCCTGTTTTAGTCCTTCTTCCTTTCACCTCAAACTTACTGCTTTTTCCTCACTTCTCTTGCTCTTCTTTTGTGTGTTTGTTTGTTGCTTTCTATACCACTGTAAATACTTTACAACACACCTCTCGGGTCTTAGCCCACTTTACAGGTTCCTGAATTCTTTTACTGTAGTGATTAACTCTACTTGCTCATACGCTAGGTCTATTTACTATTCTTTACTCTCACCTTACCTCAAAATCTGACCACCTGCAACCTCACTGCTTTCTAGATACAACTCACAAGCCTTCCCTCGCCAACAAGAGACTTATCTTTGGTCTATTCTTTCTTAAAAGTGGCAAATTGGGTTGAAGATTACAGTTAACACTATATAGAGCCTAAAGATCTATCTCTTCTCTATCAGCTGTGACTGTAAATATCATAAAGTGCTCTCTCCTGCTGTCATAAACCATTTTAACTCCCCCTCCAGCTGATCAGACACACACAAAGAAAGGAGTAGGTGGAAGCATCAAGATACCTGCAGGAAACTGCACCACTGAATTTCACAGGTATTCTACCTCAGAAGTTCACACCATAAACCTAGGCAGTCAGAACAGATCAATTTAAGAAGATGAAGCTAACAAGAAGAGTCTCATAAGCAATGGGAAGACAAAGAAACAATGCCCAAATGAAAGAAAATGTGGAAGTCTCAGAAATAATGAGAGATGAAGAGAAGCAATTCAGCTATCAGATATTGAATTCAAAGCACTAGTTATCAGAAAATTCAAAGAACTCACAATGAGGTACCAGAAACTAGAGGGGAGCTAGCAGAAACAAGAGGGGAGCTACAATGAGCTCTCTGCAAACTATATCAACATGAAAAAGGAAATAGAAAGTATCAGCAAAGGCCAAGAGAAAATGAAGAATACGATTTCAGAACTGAAGAACACAGTAGAAGGAATGAAAAGCAGGATCGATGAGGCAGAAGAGCAGATCAACGAGTTGGAGGACACAGTAGAATCTCCGAGAAAGAACAAGAAAGGGAAAAGAGGTTCAAAAGGAATTAAGAGGGATTAAGAGAAATGCAAGACAATATGAAACATAATAATATCTGAATAATAGAAATACCAGAAGGAGAAGAAGAAAAAGGGATAGAAAACCAATTTGAAAGAGTAATGATGCAAAATTTCCTAATTTGATGAGAGAAAAAGTTACACAAATCCAATAATCACAGAGAGTCCCATTCAAGAGGAACCCAAACAGGCCCACTTCAAGACACATCATCATTAAAATGGCAAAATTTCAAGACAAAGAGAGAATCTTAATGGCAGCAAGGAAGAAAAAGGAAGTAACATACAAGGAAGCCCCAACAAGGTTAGCTACTCACTTCTCAATGGAAGCACTCCAAGCAAGAAGAGAATGGCAAGAAATATTTCAAGTAATGAGAACCAGAGGCCTACAACCAAGGCTACTTTACCCACCCTGGCTCTCAGTCAAGATAGAAGGCCAAATAAAGAGCTTCCAAGACAAAAGAAGTCTAAAAGAATGCGCTTCAACCAAACCAGCTCTACAAGAATTACTAAAAGGACTGCTTTAAGAAAAGAAAGGAAAAGAGATAGACAGAGAGGAACTGTGGACAAAAATGGCAATGAATAAGTATCTATCAATAATAACCTTAAATGTGAATGGAATAAATGCTCCAATCAAAAGACATAGAAGAGCTGAATGGATAAAAAAGCATGACCCACAAATATGCTGCCTACAGGAGACCCACCTCAGGACTAAAGACCATCACAGAATAAAAGTAAAGGGTTAGAAACAAATTTTCCAAGCAAATGGTCAACAAAAAAAGCCCGGGCTAGCAATTCTAATATCAGACAAAATAGACTTCAAAAAAAGGGCCATAAAGAGAGACCCAGAAAGTCACTTCATAATACTCAAGGGAAGAATCCACCAAGAACACATTAACTTCATAAATATATATGCACCCAACATAGGACCACCCAAATATATAAGAAAAATCCTAGAAATATTCAAGAAAGATATTGACAGCAACAAAATTATACTAGGGGATTTTAACACGCACTGTCAAAAATGGACAGATTTTCCAAACAAAATATCAACAAAGATATAGCTGCACTAAACAACACCCTAGGTGAAATGGTCTTGACTGATATATACAGAGCCCTTTATCCAAAAGAAGCTAAATACACATTCTTTTCAAATGCACATGGAACATTTTCAAAGATAGACCACATGATAGGATACAAAATGGGCCTCAACAAATTCAAGAAAATTGAAATCATACCAAGCATTTTCTCTGACCACAAGGAACTGAAATTAGTAACCAACCCCACAGGAAAAAAACAAAATCACCCCAAATCATGGAGACTGAATGGTATGTGATTAAACAACAAATGGGCCAAGATAGAAATCAGGGAAGATATAAAAAAGTTTCTGGAAACAAATGAAAATGAACTCAGAACAATACAAAACTTATGAGAAACAGTGAAGGCAGTCCTGAGAGGAACGTTCAGAGCGATACAGGCTTACCTACAGAAAATAGAATCATTTCAAACAAACAACCTAACCTGACACCTCCAAGAACTCGAAGAACAACAACAAAGACAGCCCAGAGCAAGGAGAAGGAAGGAAATAACCAAGATCAGAGCAGAATTCAATGGCATAGATAGTAAAAGCACAATTCTAAGGATCAATGAATCCAAGAGTTGGTTTTTTGAAAAGATAAACAAAATAGACAAGCCTTTAACTAGGCTCATTAAGAAAAGAAGAGAGAGGACCCAAATAAACACAATCAGAAATGACAGAGAAGAAATTACAACTGATACCACAGACATAGAAGGGACTGTAAGGAATTACTAAGAAGAAGTGTATGCCAAGAAATTTGAAAACCTAGGTGAAATGGAAAAATTTCTAGAAAAATATAATCTTCCAAAACTCAATGAAGAAGAAATAGAAAGCCTGAACAGACCAAAAACAGCAAATGACATTGAAGCAGTAATCAAAAAATTCCCATCACACAAAAGCCCTGGACCAGATGGTTTCACAGGAGAATTCTACAAAGCATTTAAGGAAGAGCTAACCCCTATTCTTCACAGACTATTCCAAAAAATCCAAAATGATGGGAAACCACCAAACTCTTTTTATGAAGCCAGCATCGTCCTAATTTCAAAACCAGACAGAGACACAACAAAGAAAGAAAACTTCAGACCAATATCACTGATGAACATAGATGCTAAAATCCTCAACAAAATATTGGCAAATTGCATCCAACAATACATCAAAAAGATCATACACCACGACCAAGTGGGATTCAAACCAGGGATGCAAGGATGGTTCAATATTCAAAAATCAGTAAATGTAATACACCATATAAACAAAAGCAAGGACAAAAAGCACATGGTCATATCAATAGATGGGGAAAAAGCTTTTGATAAGGAACAACACCCATTTATGATAAAGGTACTCAGTAAAGTGGGAATATAGGGAGCATTCCTTAATATAATAAAGGCCATATATGAAAGACCTACAGCCAACATCATACTCAATGGGCAAAAACTAAAATCTTTTCCACTAAGATCAGGAACAAGACAAGGTTGTCCACTTTCACCACTTCTATTTAATATAGTATAGGAAGATTCATCCTCAGCGATTAGGCAAGAAAAGGAAATAAAAGGCATTCAAGTAGGAAAGGAGGAAACAAAACTGTCATTGTTTTCAGATGACATGATAGTATACATGGAAAATCCTATAGAATCTACCAAAGATCTGCTCTAACTAATAAATGAATTTGGCAAAACAGGGGGATATGAAGTCAATATCCATAAATCAAAGGCATTTTTGTATACGAACAATGATACAGCAGAGGCAGAAATCAAGATAATCCCATTTGATATAGCAAAAACAAAAATAAAATATCTGGGAATAAATCTAACCAAGGAGGTAAAAGATCCATATGCAGAAAATTACACAACACTGAAGAAAGTAATCAAGGAAGACACAAAGAATTGGAAACATATACTGTGTTCATGGATTGGAAGAATAACATCATCAAAATGTCCATACTACCCAAAGCAATTACAGATTCAATGCAGTACCTATTAAAGTACCAATGGCATATTTCACAAACATAGAACAAACACTTCAAAAATGTATATGAAACCATAAAAGACCCCGAATAGCAGCTGCAATTTTGAGAAAGAAGAAAAAAGTACAAGGGATCACAATACCTGATATCAAACTGTATTACAAGGCCACTGTAATCAAAACAGCCTGGTACTGGCATAAAAACAGGCACATAGACCAATGGAATAGAACAGAGAGCCCAGAAATGAACCCAACTCTCTACAGTCAATTAATATTCGACAAAGGGGGGAGTCACATAAATGGAGTAAAGACAGCCTTTTCAACAAGTGATGTTGGGAGAACTGGACAGCTACATGCAAAAAAATGAAACTTGAGCACCAACTTACACCATACACCAAAATAAATTCTAGGTGGATAAAAGACGTAAATATAAGCCGTGACACCATTAAAGTCCTAGACGAGAAGATTGGCAGGAAAATATCAGATATTTCACACAACAACATTTTTACTGATATGTCCCCTAGATCAAGGAATATAAAGGAAAGATAAACAAATGGGATCTCATCAAAATAAAAAGCTTCTGCGCAGCTAAAGAAAACAGCATGAAAATAAAAAGACGACCAAGTATATGGGAAAACATATTTGCCAACGATATTCAGACAAAGGTTTAATCTCCAAAATATACAAAGAACTCACAGGACTTCACTCTAAGAAGACAACTAACCTAATTAAAAAATGGGGAAAGGACTTGAACAGACACTTCACCAAGGAGGACATACAGAGGATCCAGAGACATATAAAGAGATGCTCAATATCGCTTGCTATCAGAGAGATGCAAATTAAAACCACAATGAGATACCATTTTACACCGGTGAGAATGGCTATCATAAACAAAGCAATAAACAACAAATGTTGGGGAGGGTGTGGGGAAAAGGGGACTCTGATCCACTGTTGGTGAGATTGCAGACTGGTACAACCATTATGGAAAACATTATGGAATTTTCTCAGAAAACTAAAATTAGACTTGCCTTTTGACCCAGGAATTTCAATGCTAGGATTGTATCCTAAGAACCCTAAAACACCAATCCCAAAGAACCTATGTGCCCCAATGTTCATAGCAGCACAGTTTACAATATCCAAGAGTTGGAAGCAACCTAGGTGCCCGTCAGTAAATGAGTGCATCAAAAAACTATGGTACATATATACAATGGAATTTTATGCTGCAGAAAGGAAGAAGGAGCTCCTACCTTTTGCAACAGCATGGATGGAACTGGAAAGCATTATGCTGAGCGAAATAAGCCAGGTGTTGAAGGATAAATACCATATGATCTCACCCTTAACAGGAAGCTAAACAACAGAACAAACAAGCAAGCCAAATATAACCAAAGACACTGAAATAGAGAATAGGCTGACAGGGACCGGGAGGAGAGAGGAGGGAATTTCAGGGGTAATAGGGGAGGGATTTAGAGGAACATATATAAAGGATTTATGGACAATAACTGAGAAGGGTGGAAATGGGAGGGAGGGGGGAGCACGGGGGTGGGATGGGATGGGAGTAATAGAAAACTGTACTTGAAAAATAATTAAATAAAAAATTGGAAAAAAGATGAAAAAGAATATAACTTATAATTGAAAAAAGTTAAAAATTAAAAAAATAAATAAATAAAATCCATGTATAAAAGGATGGAAGATTCAAATCAAAACCACAATGAGACATTTCTTCACACTGAGTAGAGAGGTTGCAACCAAAAAGAAACAAGGAAAAAAGTGTTGGACAGGATGTAGGTATATTGAAACTTATATATTGGTGCTTGTAATATCAGATTGTGCAGCATCTGTGGAAAACAATTTGGGTATCAGTATAGGTTTCAAAATATTGTACAATAGGATTGTGTTTAATTACCTGAAGGAATCTGGGCAAAGAGAAAACAAGAGTTGTATAATAATGCATCCAGGATTAAGTTCAATATACAAGATGCATGCATGAAATCGTGTACACTTACTAGAAGTTAATCATTCAAGTGGGCTTTGGCTCTTTCTTTCTAACAGCCAATGCAAAAAGCAAAATATCATTTCTTGTCTGATCTTAAAAAATAATTGACCTGAAAAATCTCTTTTCTGTGTCCTCATAGAAGTGAGGGCAAATGATACCAAAACAATCAGGGTTAATAAAACAACTACTTTCATAGGGATGTTTCCTACTACATATGATTGTAAGAGCATGATAAAGTTTAATTCAATAAAACTAGTTTTACCATCAGCTTAAATAATTCAGTCTAGGTTTATAGTTTTCTAATGGCCAGGCTTTGACTTAAGATATTTTAGAGCAGTTAAAAAACGGAAGAATTGCATCCCTTAAGAGATCTTCCATCATAAGTCTTTTTCTTAAACCATGTTTTATATATGTATCGGAAGAATGGCAAACACAGTTCTCTACAGGTGCTGGGACAATGAAATAAATGAGAAAAGTGGGAAAGAAGGAGAAAGGTAATCAAGGAACATGTATAAAGGACCCAGGGACAAAGCCAAAAGGGTGAAGGATTGAGGGTGGGAGGTGGGTGTGGGTAGGGTGGGGGAAGTGGTGTTAGGAAATTGGAGACCAGTGCACTTGAACAACAATTTTTAAAAAATAAATTCAGCCCTGGCTGGTGTTGGCTTAGTGGATTGAGTGTCAGACTGTGAACCAAGGGGTTCCAGTTTGATTCCTAGTGAGGGCACATGCTTGGATTGTGAGCCAGGTCCCCAGTGCAGGGGGTGCAGGAGGCAACCAAATGCTGATGATTCTCTGCCTCTTTCTCCCTCCCTTTCCCTGTGTAAAAATAAATAAAATATTTTTTTAAAGTTAATTCAATCCCCTCAAAATAAAAATAAAAACTAAAAATACATGGGAAAATGGCATGTAATTACTGGCCACCTTCATTTGAGGGGTTAGAGGCTATGGTAAACTATATTCTACTACTTTCAACCATATTATTTTTACCATAACCAAAATATGAGTCAGATATTGCAAAATCTCTTTGTTTCTTTGAGTATCACTAAAGTATTAGTTACAGAAAGCAGAAATCACTGATGCTATTTTAAACACAGAGTAGAAGGCCTTATTATGGAAACCTGAGTGTAATTTGTTGAGGCTGGATCTTTAGGAATGACTTCCAGAAGAACAATGAGGTGTCAGGCTTCAAGTAAGCTGCCAAGTCTACTTCAACCACCAAATTGAGAAATCCTATATATTTTACTTGGACTTAAAGAACAATACAATGAAAGCTACTGCTGCCTTTCCCACTAAGTCCATACTGGTAACAAAAATAATAGCAACAACTAAAGAATGCATCTTCTGGCCCTGTTCCTTGATTCCCACAAAGCTGGTGGCAGGAATACCACTACAGATAAACCCAAATCCTCCATGATCATGTTTGCGACCAGAAGAGCTGGAAAATCTGTTTTTGAAATCTCCCTTAAGTATACCTGATTGGTAAAAGCTAAAGTTATATAATATCTGGAAGCTGACTTAGAAATGTAATTTTTTTATTTAACCCTTGTTCAAGTACAGTTTTCTTTCTTGTATTCCCAGCCCCGCCCCCCCCCCAGTGTTCCCCACCTCCCTCCCATCTCCGCCCCCCACCTTAGTTATTATCCATGTGTCTTTTATACTTGTTCATGTGAGTCATTCCCCTTTTCCCCTGTGATTATCTCCACTCTCCCCTCTGGACCCTGTCAGCACGTTCTGTATTTCAGTGTCTTTGGTTACATTTTGCTTACTTGTTTGTTTTGTTGTTTAGATTCCTGATAAGGTGATATCATATGGTATTTGTCTTTCACCGGCTGGCTTATTTCGCTCAGCATAATGCTTTCCAGTTCCATCCATGATGTGGGAAAGGGTAGGAGCTCCTTCTTCCTTTCTGCAGCATAGAATTCCATTGTATAAATGTACCATAGTTTTTTGATCGAGTCATTGACTGATGGGCATCTAGGTTGCTTCCAACTCTTGGCTATCGTAAATTGTGCTGCTATGAACATTGGGGTGCTAGGTTCTTTTGGATTGGTGTTTCAGGGTCCTTAGGATATTATGCTAGAAGTGGAATTGCTGGGTCAAAAGGCAAGTCCATTTTTAGTTTTCTTAGAAAATTCCTTACTGCTTTCCATAGTGGTTGTACCAGTCTGCAATCCCACCAACAGTGAACTAGAGTCCCCTTTTCCCCAAAACCTCTCGAACACTTGTTCTTTGTTTCTTTGTTTATGGTAGCCATTCTGAGTGGTGTTAAGTGGTATCTTACTGTGGTTTTGATTTGCATCTCTGTGATATCGAGCATCTTTTCATGTGTCTCGGGATCCTCTGTATGTCCTCCTTGGTGAAGTGTTTGTTCAAGTTCTTTGCCCATTTGTTACTTGAGTTGCTCATGTTCTTTGAATGGAGAGGTGTGAGTTCTTTGTATATTTTGGAGATTAAACCTTTGTCTGAGGCGTCATTGGCAAATATGTTTGCCCAGACTGTTGCTTCTTTTTTCCCTTGATACTGTTTTCCTTGGCCATGCAGAAGTTTTTAATTTTGATGAGATCCCATTTCTTTACTCTTTCCTTTATGTCCCTTGTTTTAGGGGATGTATCAGTAAAAATATTGCTTCATGGAATATCTGAGATTTTCCTGCCAATGTTCTCCTCTAGGGCTTTAATGGCTTCCTGGCTTATATTTAAGTCTTTTATCCACCTTGAATATATTTTGGTGTATGATGTAAGTTGGTGCTCAAGTTTCATTTTTTTGCATTTGGCTGTCCGGTTCTACCAACACCCTTTGTTGAAAAGTCTGTCTTTACTCCATTTTATGTTACTGCCACCTTTGTCGAATATTAATTGACTGTAGAGAGTTGAATTTACTTCTGGGCTCTCTGTTCTATTCCATTGGTCTATGTGCCTATTTTTATGCCAGTACCAGGCTGTTTTGATTACAGTGGCCTTGTAATACAGTTTGATATCAGGTATTGTGATCCCTCCTACTTTGTATTTCTTTCTCAAAATTGCAGCTGCTATTCAGGGTCTTTTATGGTTCCATATAAATTTTTGAAGTGTTTGTTCTAGGTCTGTGAAATATGCCATTGGTACTTTAATAGGCATTACATTAAATCTGTAAATTGCTTTGGGTACTATGGACATTTTGATGATGTTGATTCTTCCAATCCATGAACACGGTATATGCTTCATTTGTTTTTGTCTTCCTTGATTTCTTTCTTCAGTGTTGAGTAGTTTTCTGCATACAGGTCTTTAACCTCCTTGGTTAGGTTTATTCCCAGATATTTTATTTTTGTTTTTGCTATATCGAATGGGATTTTTTTCTTGATTTTTGCCACTGCTGTTTCATTGTTCGTATACAAAAATGCCTTTGATTTCTGGATATTGACTTTATATCCTGCTGTTTTGCCAAATTCATTTATTAGTTCGAGCAGTTTTTTGGTAGAGGCTATAGGATTTTCCATGTACACTACCATGTCATCTGAAAACAATGACAGTTTTGTTTCCTCCTTTCCATTTTAGATGTATTTTATTTCCTTTTCTTGTCTGATTGCTGTGGCTAGAACTTCCAATTCTATATTGAACAGAACTGTTGAAAGTGGACAACCTTGTCTTGTTACTGATCTTAGTGGAAAAGCTTTTAGTTTTTGCCCATTGAGTATGATGTTGGCTGTAGGTCTTTCATATATGGCCTTTATTATATTGAGGAATGCTCCCTCTATTCCCACTTTGCTGAGTATCTTTATCATGAATGGGTGTTGAACCTTATCAAAAGCTTTTTCCGTGGCTATTGATATGATCATGTGGTTTTTGTCCTTGCTTTTGTTTATGCGGTGTATTACAGTTACTGATTTTCGAATATTGAACCATCCTTGCATCGCTGGGATGAATCCCACTTGGTCGTGCTGTATGATATTTTTGATGTATTGTTGGATGCAATTTGCCAGTATTTTAGTGAGGATTTTAGCGTCTATGTTCATCAGCGATATTGGCCTGAAGTTTTCTTTGGTTGTTGTGTCTCTATCTGGTTTTGGAACTAGCGTGATGCTGGCTTCATAAAAAGAGTTGGGGAGTTTTCCCTCCTTTTGGAGTTTTTGGAATAATCTGTGAAGAATCAGGGTTAGTTCTTCCCTAAAAGCTTTGTAGTATTCTCCTTTGAGACCATCTGGTCCAGGGCTTTTGTGTGATGGGAGTTTTTTTATTAGTTCTTCAATTGCATCTGCTGTTATTGGCCTGTTCAGGTTTTCTGCTTCTTTTTCATTGAGCTTTGGAAGATTATATTTTTCTAGAAATATGTCCATTTCACCTAGATTTTCAAATTTCTTGGCATACAGCTCTGCATAGTAATTCCTTACAATCCCTTCTATTTCTATGGTATCAGTTGTAATCTCTTCTCTTTCATTTCTAATTGTGTTTATTTGGGTCCTCTCTCTTTTTTTCTTGATGAGCCTACTTAAAGGTTTATCTATTTTGTTTATCTTTTCAAAAAACCAACTCCTGGATTCATTGATCCTTAGAATTGTGCTTTTAGTCACTATGCCATTTAATTCTGCTCTGATCTTGGTTATTTCTTTCCTTCTACTTGATCTGTGTTGTCTTTGTTGTTGTTCTTCGAATTCTTGGAGGTGTCAGGTTTGGTTGTTTGTTTGAAATGTTTCTATTTTCTTTAGGTAAGCCTGTATTGCTATGAACTTCCCTCCCAGAACTGCCTTCACTGTGTCCCATAAGTTTTGGATTGTTGTGAGTTCATTTTCATTTGTTTCCAGAAACTTTTTTATTTCTTCCCTGATTTCTATTTTGACCCATTCATTGTTTAATAGCATACCATTCAGTCTCCATGATTTGGGGTGTTTTTGTTTTTTCCTGTGGGGTTAGTTTCCAATTTCACTCCGTTGTGATCAGAGAAAATGCTTGGTATGATTTCTATTTTCCCAAATTTATGGAGGCTTGTTTTGTGTCCTATCATGTGATCTATCTTTGAAAATGTTCCATGTGCATTTGAAAAGAATGTGTATTTAGCTTCTTTAGGATGAAGGGCTCCATATATATCAATTAGGTCCATTTTATCTAGAGTATCATTTAATGCTGTAATACCTTTTTGATATTTTGTTTGGAAGATCTGTCCATTTTTGACAGTGGGCTGATAAAATCCACTACTATAATTGTGTTGCTGTCAATATCTTTCTTGAGGTCCTCTAGGATTTTCTTTATATATTTGGGTGCTCCTGAGTTGGGTGCATATATATTTATGATGTTAATGTGTTCTTCATGGATTCTTCTCTTGAGCAATATGAAGTGACCTTCTGGGTCTCTCTTTATGGCCCTGATTTTGAAGTCTATTTTGTCTGATATTACAATTGCTACCCTGGCTTTTTTTTCTTGACCATTTGCTTGGAAAATTTGTTGCCATCCTTTCACTTTTAGTCTGTGATGGTCTTTTGACCTGAGGTGGGTCTCTTGTAGGCAGCATATGTGTGGGTCATGCTTTCTTATCCATTCAGCTATTCTGTCTTTTAATTGGTGCATTTAATCCATTTACCTTTAAGGTTATTATTGAAAGGTACTTATTCATTGCCATTTATGTACCTGTGTTCCTCTCCGTCTCTCTCTTTTCCTTCCTTTCCTTAAGGCAGCCCTTTTAGTAATTCATGTAGAGCTGGTTTGGTGGAAGCGTATTCTTTTAGACTTCTTTTGTCTTGGAAGCTCTTTATTTGGCCTTCTATCTTGATTGAGAGCCTTGCTGGGTACAGTATCCTTGGTTGTAGGCCTCTGTTTCTCATGACTTGGAATATTTCTTGCCATTCTCTTCTTGCTTGGAATGTATTCATTGAGAAGTCAGTAGCCAGTCTTATTGGGACCCCCTTGTATGTTACTTCCTTTTTCTCCCTTGCTGCCTTTAGTATTTTCTCTTTGTCTCGGTGGTTTACCATTTTAATGATGATGTGTCTTGCAGTGAGCCTCTTTGGGTTCTACCTGCTTGGGACTCTCTGTGATTATTCGATCCGTGTGAGTTTATCTCTCCTCAACTTAGGAAAATTTTCCATTATTACTCTTTCAAGTAGGTTTTCTATTCCTTGTTCCTCTTTCTCTCCTTCTGGTATTCCTATTATTCGGATATTATTACGTTTCATGTTGTCTTGCACTTTTTCTTAAATTCTCTTCATTTTTTCTGATTCTCTTTTCCCTTACTTGTTCCGTCTGGGAGATTTTTTCTATCCTGTCTTCTATCTCACTTATGCAATCTTCCGCCATATCGATTCTATTGTTCATACCTTCTACTGTGTTCTTCAGTTCAGAAATTGTATTCTTCATCTCCTCTTGGCCTTTACTGATGTTTTCTATTTCCTTTTTCTCGTTGATATAGTTTGCGGTGAGTTCATTGCAGCTCCCCTGTAGTTTCTGGTAGCTCATTGTAAGCTCTTTGAATTTCCTGATAACCAGTGCTTTGAATTCAATATCTGATATTTGGCTTGCCTCTATTTCATCTAACATTCTTTCTGAGACTTCCTCCTTTTCTTTCATTTGGGGATTGTTTCTTTGTCTTCCCATTGATTGTGTTGCTCTTCTTGTTGGCCTTAGCTTCTTAATGTGATCTGTTCTGGTTCCCTGGGTTTATGGTGTGAACTTCTGTCATAGGATGTCTGTGAAATTCAGTGGTGCAGTCTCTTGCAGGTATCTTGGTGTCCTCGGCTTCCACCTACTCCTTTCTTTATTGTGCATGTGTGATCAGTTGTAAGGGGAGGCAAAGTGGTTTATGATAGCAGAAGATTATTTTATGTTATTACAGATACAGCCGTCAGAGAAGAAATAGACAATCTTTAGGCTATGTATACAGTTAACCGTGCTCTTCGACCCAGCTTGCTACTTTTGGGAAAGGGTGGATATAAGTTAAGTGTCTTGTTGAGAAGGGGGGGCTTGTGAATTGTATCTAGAAAACAGTGTGGTTGCGGGTGGTCAGATTTGAGGTATGGTGAGAGTACAGGTTAGTAACTGGGTGTAGCATGTGAGTAAATAGAGTAATAGAATTCAGGCACCTGTAAGGTGGTCTAAGGTCTGAGAGATGTGTTATGTAGTATTACTGTTGTATAGAACAGCTTTTATTTACAATAATATTAGAGCAACAGTCACGTGATAGATTCTATGTGATCTGTCTAAATGGGGGTTATAGTGCTTGGGTAGTATAGCAAAGGAAAGCAAGTGAAGTATAGAAAGTTAGCAATACTCTGTGGAGGAAAGAGCAGTGGGAACCTGTCAGGTAGTACAATATACCCAGCCAGGACTAAGAAACCTGTATAGAAAGAGGAAGGATACAAAGATATTCTTACAATAAAAAAAAGAGTAAGAATAATGCAAAAAAAATAACAATACACCTAAAGGAAAACTAAGCAACATACAAACAATCCAACACACACACACACACACACACACACACACACACACACGTCAGGAGAGAAGGGGAATAAGTGGAAAATTTGGGAAGAATGGAAGGACTAAAACCGGACAAAAAGAAAAAGAAATGAAGGACAGAGTATTGAAATATAGAGCAACAATACAGTTTACAAGATACAAGATTACTTATAAAAGAAGTTGAGAGAGACAAAAAAAGGGGGGAAGGAAAAAACACACACAAAAAAGAACAACAAGAAAAAAGCACCCTTCCTTTGTTGGTTTCAAACTGTCCAAACCAGTTTTTCCGGTTGTGGTGTGTCTGAGGGCAGGTATGCAGGTGCGCACGAGCAGGCTGCCGATTGGGCTGTGGGTGCGCACTGCCCCCCCACCCCGGGAGGCTGCCTATGTCCCACGGCATCCAGCACCATCCTTCTCAGTTCTGTGGCGGGACCCAGGTGTTCCCACCCCTCCCCTGGATGGCTTCTGGGTGGTTGGGCCATGAGGCAAGCTGCAGTCACAGAGCCCCTCAGTTCACTTTCCAATAGAGACTTCTCCACAAAGCCTGCCTTTCAGCCCAGCCGAATCCCTAAAGACCAGCAATGAAAGTGTCCTTCTTAAATCCCCCAGGCTGGTGGGCTGGCGGGCTGGTGACCACAGAATCTGCAGTTGCCACCCTTTACGTTAACTGAAGCCCACAGGTCTCTGCCTGGTATTAACCTGCCTGCCTAGACGGGGAGGGGTGGAGTCAGTTCTCTCCCACAGAGTCTGTTTTCGGAGTCTGTTGCCAAACCACCGGGTGCCAGGCCTCTGGAGTTCCCTCCGCCACAGGCGACCCGGCCCTGGATTCAGACGGGGATTCTGTTTCCCACTGATGGTGCCCAGATTGGCCGCAGCTTCTGGACGATACTCAAGCTCCGCCAGAGGTCACCCACCTTGGGTGCGCCCAGGCGTGGCCGCGCCTAGGAGGCCGCGGGCACACAGCCGCTTTTGTCCTCACTCGCCTTCTGGAGTCTTCGCCGACCTGCAGGTGTCTGTTTCCTCTGTCACACTCTGTGGTCTCTTATTTTTATAAATGTTGGGGAATTGTTAGTTGATTATGCTGTTCTTTGATAAATCCGCCCAGATTTTCTACCAGATGCACCAGAGCTGGGTTCCCTCCGTGCTACTCTGTCGCTGTCTTAACCCACCCTCCAGAAATGTAATTTTTAACTTTTTAGCTACATGCATGTGTGAGAAAAGTATGCAGAGTAACAACCCATTTTATCCACTATATGTTGTTATGCAAAAATCACGAAGGTTTTAAATTGTTGGAAATTAATTTAATTAAAAAATAATGAGCAAGCCAACAGCATGGGAATTGATAGAGAACATCTGTGAGCTTCATGAGAAATAACTAGATGGCATAGTTTGTGGCTTACTGCAACATGGAAGAATAGTAGATCAAGCCCTGCACTCCAGTCAATGAAGGAATACCATTTTGTACATAGTGTTTTACTGTATTAAATGCACTTAAATTTGTATTTACCTTACCAAAGTAGAAATGCTTGTTTAAAAATAGTCCAAAAATATGCCTATTTATACAGTAAAATTGAAAAATGCTCCCCTCTCACCTAACACTACCACTCCACCTTTGAAACCTTTATTAGCATTGTGAAATAAACCACACCTATGAATTAGATATTAAAAAGAAGGAAATTGATGTAATAAAGTAGAGAAATTAATTTTAAATAGAAACTAACCACCCTGGCTGGTGTAGCTCAGTGGATTGAGCATGGGCTGTGAACCAAAGGGTTGCTTGTTCGATTCCCAGTCAGGGCACATGCCTGAGTTGTGGGCCAGGTCCCCCAGTGGGTCCCATATGAGAGGCAACCACACATTGATGTTTCTCTCCCTCTCTTTCTCCTTCCCTTTCTCTCTTTAAAAATAAAGGTAAAAGTATTAAAAAATAAATAAGTAGAAACTAATCATCACATAATCCAGATGTCAGATTTAGCTCCCAAAGACTTAACAATCAAAACCAGGAAAAACATATAAATATTTAAAATTATGTGGGTTGCCTAGGTGATTCTTCCACTGCATAGTGCACCAGTTTGAGTCACTCATATAGCTTCATTCATTTAGGAGGTTAGCTGGAATGCCTTAGTTTTCCTCTATGTGGAGTCTCTTTTGATACTGTCTTATCCTCCAGGACCTTCTACACCCTTGATTTGATCTTGACCTTGTGACATGCCCATACTTTAACCAATTCCTTCCTTTGAGAACCATCTTCCACCTGGTAGACCTGCAAATGAGAAATAAAAGTTTTACTTTATTACCAATAAGTCTTATATTGGAAATACTTATACACATTATTCTCGAAACTTGAACTGTAGCTCATCTATCTCTTCTCATACTTTAGCACAAACAGCTAAAAAAAGGCCAGTTGACACTTTTGAATTGTTGAAAATTTGATTTCCTGGCTATCGTATTAACCAGAAATGTTTCTTAGATATATTTCTACCTTTCAAGTTATCACAGGTGGCAATCTTGTCAATGTTACACCAATATATAATATGGAACTCCTTTTCTAGACCCTAATACCAGTCATCTCACAACTCTATTACCTTTTAACAAATAACAATGTGCTCAGCACTCTTTCAGTCACCCAGTCTCAGAGACATATATTTTACATTTTTGCTACAGAAACACCCAACATCTAGATGGCAATTATATTGCAGTTATTTATTATTCTTTAACAAGTATTACAAAACTCAGTAATTTAAAACTACGATGATTTATCATTTCTTGCAAGTCCATAGGTTATAGACTCAGTAGTTATTCTTCTCCACATAGTATCAGATGAAGTCCTTCATACGACTGTATTAAACTGGGTCACTTCAGTCTACTCCATTGTACTTTCTTACAACAGGGTATCTCATCTCCCAGTGCTTCTTTATATGGTCTCTATAATAGAAAGATAGCATAGACTTTCTTACAAAAAACCAGCTGGTTTCCAAGAGAGCAAAACAGGAAGCCCACAAGCCCTCAAGAGTAATTCCAAGAAGTAGCATAGTATCACTTCCATCACATTCTATTCATCAAAAACTCACAAAGACAACCAAGATTCAAAAAGAATGAAAATAAACACCTATTTATGGGAAGGCTACTAGACCATACTGGGAGGGTGGAGAAAATTGTTGAAAACCAATCTATCAAATTCAGCAGCCTACAGAACCAAAAATCTAAGCAACATCAAGTAGGATATATACAAAGAAACTTCAGCTAGGCCCATATAGTGAAAAACTAAATACTACATAAATGGAAACAATAAGAATGACAGATGATGTATTATCAAAAAGGCTATATGACAATAAAATTACACATTTAAATTGTTGAAAAAATTGTCAAATTAGAATTCTATACACTACAAAAATATCTTTCAAAAATAAACTAAATGAAGATATTTCCAGACATGCCATAGCCACAGAATTTGTCTCCAGGAGGCCTATACTACAACAAATGATTAAAACAATAGTTCTTCAGGCAAGAGGGTATACTAGATGGAGGCCCAGATTGTGAGGGAAGAAATGAAAAGCGCCAGAAAGTATAAGTATGTGGGTAAGTATAAAAACATATTAAATAAAAATAAAATATTACATACCCATATACAGCAACTTGTTATTGGGTTTATAACATATGCATAAGGAAAATATATCACACCAAAGTACATATTTTGGGAGGAGAATATGGTATTATACTAATCTCATATTCTTATACTGTATGAAAACTAGTGGTATATTATGTGAAATTAGACTTCAGTTAGTTAAGGATGAATTCTATAATTTTTACAGAAACCACTGAAAATAACACAAAAGGTCAATACAGAAAATAAACACAAATAATAAAATATACAAAATTAGTACAAAAGAGGGAAGGGAATAAAGAGAAAGAGAAATAGAAATAAAATATTGCATAACATAAAGCAAATAGCAAAATGACAGACTTTCCACAGCAAAATTGGTTTAAATATAAATGGTCCAAATAACTGTAATCAAAAAATGGAAATTATCAGATAGGAGAATAAAGCAAAACCCAATTATGTATATTATAATAACTGTACTTTAAATATAGGAATATAGTTTGAAATTAAAAGGATAAAAATCACAGCAATATTAATATTAATCAGAAAACATAGACTATACAGAAAAAGCTAATTCCAGAAAGAGAGTTATAATAATAAAAGGGTTAATTTACCATGAAGACACAATAATCCAAAATGTGTAGGTACCTATCAAGAGAGCTTCAGAATACCAAAATAAAAGTTGACAAATTTAAGATATATATATATGTGTGTATATATATATATATTCTCACACACATACATATATATATAAAAAATCAATAATTTTAATACTTCTCTCAGAAAGAGAGAGAACATACAGATAAGAAATCAGTACAAATATAGAAGATTTGAAAAATAACATAAGTCATCTTGACCTACAGGTTATTCATAGATTTCTATACTGAAAAACCGCAGAAAACATATTCTATTCAAAGGTCTTAGTAATTAAACATTCACAGATATTCACCAAAATAGACAAAATGTGAAGCTATGAAACAAATTTTCATAAAGTTCAAGGACTGAAGTCATATAGAGTACGGAATTATATTAGAAATCAATAATAATTAAATATCTGTAATATAGAGACAGCCTTGGAAAATTGTCAACATATTTATAAATTAACATTGATTCAAAGAAAAAATAACAAGAAAAATAGAAACTATTTTGAACTAAATTATAATGAATGCACAGTATATCAAAAATTGTGGGATAAAGCTAACTAAGCTTAGAGGTAACCATATAGCTTGATATTATTAATTGAAAAAAAGTTAAAATTAATTACCTCTTGATCTTTCACCTTAAGAAATTATAAGAAGAGGAAATTAAACCCAAACTAAATAGAAAGGAACTAAAATTAATGAAATAGACAACAGATAAATTATAGAGAAAATCAACAAAGCCAAAGATTTTTCTTTTATAAAATTTTAATTGCTAATGTTAAAAATGACTGAGAGGGCAACACTACAGTTCCCGCAGACACTAAAAATATAAAAAGGGAATATTGTGAACAATATGATACTAATAAATATGACAACATGGAGAAATTATCTAATACCTTGGAAATTATAAACTACCAAAACTCAAACATGGAAAATAGAAAATGTAAATAACCTTCTACCTATTACGGAAAATGAATCAAAACTCAAAAGCCTGGCCACAAAGAAGCCTTTAGGCCTACATGGTTTTCTTTTCTTTTTTTTTAAGATTTTATTGATTGATTTATTTTTTAAAGGTTTTATTTATTTATCTTTAGAGGGGAAGGGAAGGAGAGAGGGAGAGAAATATCAACGTATGGTTGCCTCTCGTGTGTCCCTTGCTGAGAACTGGCCTGCAACCCAGGTATGTGCCCTGACTGGGAATCAAACTGCAATCCTCTGATTCGCAGGTCCGTGCTCAATCCACTGAGCTACACCAGCCAGGCAAGATTTTATTGATTTATATTAGAGGGGAGGAGGGAGGGAGAAAGAGAGGGAGAGAAACATCAATATGTAGTTGTCTCTCATGTGCCCCTTGTTGGGAACCTGGCCTGCAACCCTGGCATGTGTCTGACTGGGAATTGAATCAGCGACCCTTTGGTTCACAGGCTGGTGCTCAGTCCACTGAGTCACACCAGCCCGGCCTTGGTTTTCTCATTTAAGGAAAATATAGCACGTATTGTACACAAATTCTTTTAAAACTTAGAAAAGGAGAGAATACTTCCCACTTCATTTTATGAGGTGAGCATAACACTATTTCCACAACCTGAAAAAGAAAGACGAGAAAATTAGAATTGGACAGCACTCATTAATACAGAATCAAAATTCCTTAGTAAAAGAGTACAAATAAATATCAGTAGTATATTAAAATGATAATATACCATGTTTCAGTAGGATTTATACTAAGTACTTTATGTTAAGTATAAAATGCTAAAATTAACATTTTAAAAGCAATTGATGAAAGTCACCTTTATAACAAACTAAAATTAAAACCATATTAGTGCCCTGGCTGGTGTGGCTCAGTGGACTGAGTGCCAGCCTGCGAACCAAAACATCACTGGTTTGATTCCCAATCAGGGCACATGACGGGGTTGCAGGCCACAGCCCCCCAGTGGGAGCTGTATAAGAGGTAAGCACACACTGATATTTTTCCCTCCCTTTCTTTCTAAAAATAATAAAAAATAAAACCATGTTATTTATTCAGTATATGCAGAGAGGGCATTTGACATACTTTAACAGCATTCATCATCAAAATAAAAGCTTTCAGCTCACTAGGAATAGAAGGAAATTTCCTCAGCCTAATAAAGGGCATGTCTGAAAATGTACTATTTTAGCCCAGGTTTGTCAGGTAGAAATTTGGGGGTGACATTTTCTAGAATCGAGAAAAGTAGAAGCACAAAGAAAAAAACAATTATTCAGCATGAGCTAGACAGATTTCCAACTTGAATTTAGGCTTCAAGCAGAACAAAGTGCAAGTATGAACACATGCATACATACACACAAATATACACATATACATATGATAGGCCTATGTTCACACATATTTAATAAACATTATTGACAATGCTTTTTTATTGGATTCTGGGGTTACCATTTTTTCAAAATAAATTTCCTGTTATGGTTTTTGTTGCTGCTTTATTTTTTTACCCTGCCAATAAGTTTTATTTAATTCTTGTTCAAGTACAGTTTTCTGTCTTGTATTCCCAGCCCTGCCCTCCCCAGTGCTCCCCACCTCCCTCCCATTTCCTCCCCCCCCTTAGTTATTGTCCATGTGTCCTTTATACTTGTTCATGTGAGTCCATTCCCTCTTCCCCTGTGATTCTCTCCCCTCTGGACCCTGTCAGCCTGTTCTTTATTTGAGTGTCATTGGTCATATTTTGCTTGCTTGTTTGTTTTGTTGTTTAGATTCCTGTTAACGGTGATATCATATGGTATTTGTCTTTCACTGCCTGGCTTATTTCTTTTTTATTTTATTTTATTTATTTATTTATAGAGGGGAAGGAGAGAGGGAGAGAAACATCAATGTATGGTTGCCTTTTGTGCATCCCCTGCTGGTAGTTAGCCTGCAAGGAACCGGTTTGCAACCCAGGCATGTGCCCTGACTGGGAATTGAACCTCGATCATCTGGTTCGCAGGCCCGCGCTCAATCCACTGAGCTACGCCAGCCAGGGCCCACTGCCTGGCTTATTTCACTCAGCATAATGCTTTCCAGTTCCATCCATGATGTTGCAAAGGGTAGGAGCTCCTTCTTCCTTTCTGCAGCATAATTGTGCTTTTCGAAATATTATAACTTCAGCTTTGGCTGGTGTAGCTCAGTGGATTGAGCACGGGCCTGCAAACCACACATTCGTGGTTTGATTCCCAGTCAGGGCACATGCCTGGGTTGCAGGCCAGTTCCCAGTAGGTGACTCACGAGAGGAAACCATACATTGATGTTTCTCTTCTTCTGTCCTTTCCTCTAAAAATAAATAAATTTTAAAAAATATTATAACTTCAATGGAGACAGAGGCAGGGTTGCCACATATAGTAAGTGTATGTTGTACAACTAATGGGGAACTATTCACATAGGCAACAATGTGAACAGAATCCTCTGGACTAGAGATCCTTTATGAGGCATTTGCTTCTAGCAAAGTTGTTCAAGCAGTATTAAGTATACCTACCAAATCACTTATCAAGCTCATACTGCAATATTACATGAAGAAACCAGGTTGCCAGTTATCAACAAAATAAATTTTCATATCCTTTCCGAAGTTTGTTTTTAGTATTCTGCAAAACTAGTGTTGGATCCTCATCCCTACCAAGAGAAGCACCAGCCTTGCCCTTTCTGAGTAGTTTTCTGATGCAATATACATCTCTATCATATTTTCCTTCCTCAAAATTAACCTGTCTCAATATATGTTCTCAGAAGACAATCTGAAGAATTATTATTGAAGGGCTAAGAGTTGATAGTTTATATTATCCTCTATTATTTATAATGACTAACATGGTTGGCAATATCTTCCAGAGTGATTTTTCCCCAGAAAAATAAAAGGTTTTTCAAACAGTTGTTTCTTATTAAGTTCATAAAAACCAAGGTCAATCCATTAACTTATAACTCCTGTGGAAATATTTTCACTATGAACTCAGCTAATAGAGCATGGTCTATTGCATTCTGTGATATAACTTAGCATATACTAGAACTACAAGAATCTAGACGAATTGATAATTAGTGTAGCAGAATAATTTGATCTCAAATATTAGTTGTCTCAACTGCGCTTCTCTCAGGTACAGGATAGCAGTCAATTCAAGACTGAGCTCTCAGAAGTGTTTCTAGAATCCTGATATCTCAAGCTATTAATTAAAGTGAAAGTCATATACTTTAGATATCTGATAAGCTAAAGACAGCTGACATTACATTGTGTGACAATTAAGAGGCCTAACCTGTATTCTTGCTGAGGCAGAGATAGTCCACCTATACATAGAACTGCCTTCAGAATTGCCTTTAGGCATAGCCAAATGTTTCCTTAAAAATAATATTTGAATCTATTCTAGTGCTTAAACAGAAATCCTGTTGCATTTGAAGAGTTCAGAATCCTGGGGCATAGAAGAGATCATCTTGACCTAGAAAAAGCTAAGGAAAAACCTTACCATGAATGTAAATCATCCTGGTTTATAACCTTTTTGTAGAACAACCGATTTGAAGTAGCACTTCATTGAAATGGGCCTGTCCGGTTGAGTATCCCCAAATAGTTGAACAAATGAACATGCTGGATGAAATTACTGGTATTATTCACTTGAACAATCTAAAATATACCAATAGGAATGGCTCCCTTTTTCTATTCCAGACTATTTGATCAATTTTGATCATAATGAGGTACAAATATCTGGTCACTAAAATACAGATACTATTTTTAAAAACCTAAAGCTTTGTTCTCTGTCCAATAAAATATTCAAACAATGTTTATATAATAGCCACACTGCATAACTACTCAGTGGTAACATATTCATAAGCCCAGAATTGACACTACTCCATTAGTGATTGTGCTGTAGACAAAACGCATTTCACCTACAGTCAACAGCAGGACCATTATAGAGACTACAGAGTGAATATTCCAAAAATGGAACTAGATACTCTAATACATTTATTCACTTCTATGGGCAGATCCTTTTGACATAGGTGAAATCAAATTACAACCTGTCTATGTGTTAACTGGGATTCAAAGGGAAAATGTTCCCCCATTAAATATTTATACCAAAAAAGAATGAAAACAAGCATACCAAACTAAAAGGTATCATTCTCCCTTGCTGCAGACTTGTAAAGTACAGAGGGGCTTTGGTATATCTTGCTTAGGGAGAATGGTCAAAAACTATTAGTTGCATCTGTTCCCAAGACAAATACAAAAATAAATAATCATCGCCCTGGCTGGTGTAGCTCAGTGGATTGAGTGTGGGCCTGCGAACCAGAGGATCGCGGTTCGATTCCCAGTCAGGGCACATGCCTGGGTTGCAGGCCGGTTCCCTGCAGGCCCACTCCCAGCAGGGGACTCACGAAAGGCAACCATACATTGATGTTTCTCTCCCTCTCCTTCCCCTCTAAAGATAAATAAATAAATAAAATTTAAATAAATAAATAAATAAATAGTCATCAATGTGTGGTCACTAATATCAGAAAATGAAGTAATATACATTATATTCCTAAAATAAAAAATAAAACCACACAATCATACTAATAACATAAAAAACAGTTGACAAACCCAACATTCATTTATAATAAAAACAAGGAACTAGAAATAGAAGGAAATTTACTGGAGCTGATGAGGGCATCTATGAAAAACACACAGCTAACATTATATTTAATGGTAAAAGATGGAGTGCTGTAATCCTTAAGATCAAGAACAAGACAAGAATGTCCACTCTCACTAATTCAACACTGCACTGGAGTTTCAAGCCATAGTGACTGTGTAAGTAAATAAAGTATAAAAGCTTCTATATTGGAAATACACAAGTGAAACTAATTTCAGTCTGCAGATAACATGATCTTCTATGTACTGAATCTTAGGAATTTATAAAAAAGGTATTAGAACTAATAAATGAGTTTCAACCAGTTTGTATGATACAAAATAAATATAATGCAATCAATTTTATTTCCAGAACTAATGATGAACAATCTAAAAATAAAATTGAGAAAACGATTCAATTTATAATAGTTTTAAGAAGAATAAAATACCTAGGAATAAACTCTGAAAACTATAAAAATGTGACAGAAATTAAAGAAGAGTAAAATATATGGAAAGACTACCCATGTAGATGGAGATTTAATATTAAGATGACAATATTCATCAGAATTAACCTATAGGTTCATTACAGTTTCTATCAAAATGCAAACTGCCTTTTTGCAGATATAGACAAGATGATTCTAAAATTCAAATGGAAATTAAATCTTAAATATGACATCAAAAGGATAAGGGACAAAATAAAAATAAATAAATTGGAATTAATCACATTAAAACTTTGGTGATTCGATGGACAACATAAGTGGTTTAAAAGACACCATAGTGATTTTCTCATATAAGGATTATTACCTGAAACAGTTAAATGGATGGCTGGTAACTGAAATATGAAATTTATAATATTCCCTTCAACATTTTTAGTATTGAAATGTCCCTATAAGGAGTGACATCACCAAAAATGGTAGATTAAGAAGTTCCAAAGATCTGTTCCTCTACTGAAAAAATAACAAGCTGACAAAAATGGTCAATATGATTTTTTTTAAACTCTACATTTTCATAAAAGACAACTACCTGCACAAGGAATAATGCACAGGCTAGCAAAAGACAAACTGAAAGCCAAGGAAAGTAGAAGCTAAGTGTGATGGTTAATTTTATGTGTAAATTTAGCAGAACTACAGGGTTCTCAGAGATTTAGTTAAAAATTATTTCTGGGTGTGTTTGTGAGAATGTTTCTGAATAATATTAACATTTGACTTAGGAGTCTAAGTAAAGCGGATTGCCTTCCCATCGTGAGTGGTCATCATCTAGGTCACCAAAGGCTTAAATAGACAAAAAAGATAGAGAAAGGGGGAATATCTTCTCTCTGCTTAAATGTATGAGTT
Source organism: Sturnira hondurensis (assembly GCF_014824575.4). Taxonomy (NCBI): domain Eukaryota; kingdom Metazoa; phylum Chordata; class Mammalia; order Chiroptera; family Phyllostomidae; genus Sturnira; species Sturnira hondurensis. Next base: position 684,353 of record NW_028073154.1, read on the forward strand.
GGGTCATTGGTCTTCTCCTTGCATTGCTTCTCCTTGTCCTCAGGCCATTGGCTCTCCTCATTATCAGGCCTTGAGATTTAGACTGGAACTACATCACAGGCTTTCTTGATCCTCAAAAAATACATAATAAATATAAATATATAAATAATAAAAATAAAAATGTAAAAGTATATATTAAATGTTATGTGTATATGATATATAGCATGCACATATAATACATTATATAATATATAAGACATAACATGTATACTGTGTTATATATTATATACCATACATTATATCTTATATATGTATCTTCTTTATTTTGCATTATACATTTTATATGTATGTACATGAGTATATATAAAATATATGCATATATCATATATGATACATCATATATTATATTATATATACATAATATATAAGGCCAGGTACAAATAATGCCTCTTTTATTAAAAATATTTTACTAAAAAATCATGAGCATGTAATTCTGTAACATAACAATATCACACTCAAGTACACCATGTAACATTTTAGGTGAAATGTTCAAATTTAAACTATAAGTGATTACATACAACTTATTACCTTACCAACTCTACTACAGCAGGCATTACTTCTACTGGACTATATATATATATATATACACACACACACACACACACACAACATACATAACATGTATATATTACATATATGTATATATTACATAGATACATATAATATATGTGTAATATATACATGTGTTACATAATATGTGTGTATATACATATATATATGTGTGGTTTGTCCAGAAGGGATCCAGCCATGTAATATGAAAGATAAGGATATTTATTGAAGAAGATACAAGATATGAGAAACATTGTACATAAGGAAATGATGTCCCAGTCCCCTTCAAATTAAGCACCTTGAGACCTCAAACAGTTCTACCAATCACCATCAGATACCATGTTGTATTTTCCTGAATCTCATCGATGGTCTGAAATCTCTCCCCTTTCAAAGGTGATTTTAGTTTTGGGAAAAGCCAGATGTCACAGGGCACCCAATCTGGGTTGCAGGGGAGCTGAGTCACCTAGGTGATTTGATGTTTCACCTAAAAAATTCTGCACTAGACATGATTCATGAGTAGCTGCATTGTCATCATAAAGCTGCCAGTCATCACTTACCCATAGCTATAGTCTTCTGCATCATGGGAAATGTTTTCTCAGAGGACTGTTCAAGCTTAACACAAAATTAAATGCCGATCTGTTGCTCTACTTGCTCATTCATTTTGAATGTGACCACCACACAGTACACATGCTCACTCAATGGTGCCTACCACCCCACCACCATTGACTAGTACAGTGAAGTTTTCACTGTTCACACATGCACATTCTAATCTACTCTCCTTGGCTTCCAGATTACATGATATCATGCAATCTATTCTTGTTATATTAACAATGGCTATATATTTTTCCAGACACACCTCATATATAACCCCCACTGGATTTGTTTCTTTGGAAAATCCTGGTTAATACAGACTTGGTCCAACGCATGGTGCTAGAAGAACAGAATTTTAAGAATTTGTTTTCTAAATACTACATTGGTCTGGGGTTTCTGAAAACTCACTCTCTGATCTGATAACACTGAAGTCCAAGACTATTTCCAGTAGTAAAGAAAACACTGATAGTCTATAGCATGATATATCAATATAAATATGCAAAATATCCCAAATGGGTACTCCTAATCAACCACTTATAAGAAGCAAGGAACTAGGTACTTATGTAAGGAAAATAATCAGATATTCGGGGGATTTTCATTAACCAAAATCAATCATTTTCTTATATACTAGCATTGAATAAGTAGAATTTGAAAAAAAACACAATACCATTTACATTAGCACCCCTAAAATGAAATTCTTAGATATACATTTGGCAAACATGTACAAGATCAACATGAGAACTACAAAATTCTTATGAACAAAGTCAAGAACTAAATAGAAATTCCATGTTCATGTATAGAAAAAAATCAATATTGTCAAGATGCAAGTTCTTCAAATCTTGATATATAAATTTGATACAGTTCTATTCAATGCTCCATCAAGTTATTTTGTGGATACAAAAAACTTGATTGTAAAGTTTATGCAGATAGGCCAATGACCCAAAATAGCAAAAACAATATTGAAGAACAAAATTGGAAAGCTGATGTTGCCGAACTTCAAGAGTTACTATATAATGCTGCAATAATAAAGGCAGTGTGCTATTGGTGAAGTAATAAGCAAATATATCGATGGAACAGAATTCATAGCCCAGAAATAGACCCACATAAATATAGTTAATATTCTTTCACAAAGGACCAATGACAATACAATGAAGAAAGAATATAATTTTCAAGAAATAGTGCTGGCACAACTACATACAAAAAAATAATTTTCCACATGCAAAAAAGTAAATCTATGCATAAACATTATACCTTTCACAGAAATCAACTATCAAGCCAAGGAAAGACATGGAGAAACTTTAAATTCATACCAAGTGAAGTAAGCTAATATGATATGGTTAACATACTGTGATTCAAATTACATGATGTTCTAAAGAGGCAAGACTGTGAATTTAGTAAAAGGATCAGTGGACACCAGGTTTGGGGTTGTGATGGGAAGGAATGAATAGGTGAATCACAGAGAGTTTAAGGACAGTGAAAGTACTCTCTATGGTACCATAATGATGGAAACGTGTCATTACACATTGTACAAACCCATAGTAAACACAACTCCAGGAGTGAACCATAATAGAAACTGTTGTCTTTGGGCCATTATGATGTGCCAAAGTAAGTGCACCAGTTGTCACAAATGTACCACTTGTGGGGCAATATTGATCATGAGGGAGGCTGTGCATTGGAGGGGCAGGAATATATGAGAAAAGCTATGTACCTTCTCCTCAATTTTGCTGTGAACCTTAAACTTTTCTAAAAATTAAAATCTTAATTTATAAAATTAAAAATAAACTCACACAGAAATAGAAAACACAAATTGAATGGACCTATAAATGATAACCAATGTCACCCCAATAAAATCAATAAAATATTTAAAAAATAAAAAATAAATTCAAAGAACAATAGAAATCTTTCAAAAACTCATCCAAAATAGAAGAGAATACTTCCTAATACATAACATGAGGCTTGCATTACCTGTATACTGAAGCTAGACAAAGGCATCACCAGAAAATAATATTCCTCATGAATATCTTCAACAAAACAGCAGCGTATTAGACACATTGCCACAGTGGGATAAAAAAGTGAGTCAACAAATGAAAAATCAATCAATGCAATATATCATATTCATGGAATGAAGAGAAAAAACAGATAATCATGTTTATTTATCTATGAAATGCATTTTTTAAAATCCAACAAACTTTCATGGAAAATAAAAACATTCCAAGGACTAGAAATAGAACAACTCAAAATAATAAGAGCCATTTATAAAAATAAAACAACTAAAACACTCACAGCTAACATCATACTCAATAGGAAAGCCTAAAAGTTTCTATTCAACATAAGATATCACATATGGTCAATATTATACTAGAAGCTCTAGAGAGAGCAATTGTTCAATAAAAAGAAATAAAAGATATCTAAAATACAAGGGAAAAGGTTCGCATCAAGAGTAAACTCTAAATGGTGGACATGGGTGATTATTATCATCCCATTTTTCAGGATTTAAATATCCATACTATAAAAATGTTTAGGTTGAAGGCAGGATCTTGAAAAGATATTTTCATTCTTATATTGATTTCAGCATTATTCCTAACAGCCAGGAGTGGGAAACAACATAAATATCCATGAATGAATGAAGAAAATATGGTATATATATGCCATGGGATATTATTTAGCCACAAAAAGAAGGATATCTTGTCATATGCTACAACATGAATGAACCTTGAAGTGATTATGCTAAATTAAATAAACCAGACACAAAAGTACAAATGCTGCATGATTTTACATACATGAGGTATTTAAAGTAGTCAAATGACACCAACTTACATCATATACAAAAATAAACTCAAGATGGATAAAAGACTTAAATATAAGTTACAAGATCATAAAAATCTTAGAGGACAACATAAGGAGGAAAATATCAGATATTCCATGCAGCAATATTTCCACCAATATGTCTCCTAGAGCAAGGGACATAAAGGAAAGAATTAAACAAATGGGATTACAGCAAAATAAAATAAAACCTGTATGACTACAGTAAGTGTCAGCAAAATGAAAAGGGAACCAACCATATGGGGAAATATATTTGCAAATAATTCCTCCAACAAGGGTTTGATCTCCAAAATATATAAAGAACTTACATGATTACACTCTAGGAAGACAAAAACAATCAATTAAAAAGTGGACAAAGGACCTGAACAGACACTTTTCCAAGGAGGACATACAGAGGGCCCAGAGACATATGGAAGGATGCTTGGCATTATTAGCCATCAGAGAGATGCAAATTAAAACCCCAGTGAGATATAACTTCACACTGGTCGGAATGCCATCATAAATCAACAAACAAGTGCTGGAGAGGTTGTACAAAAAAGGAAATCCTAGTACACTGTTGGTGGGAATGCAGACTGGTAGAGTCACTGTGAAAAACAGTATGGAATTTCCTCAGAAAATTAAAAATGGAACTGCCTTTTGACCATGGGATTACATCCTAAGAATCCTGAAACACCAATTCAAAAGAACATATGCACCCCAATATTCATAGCAGCACAACTTACAATAGCCAAGTGCTGGAAGCAATCAAAGTGCCCATCAGTAAATGAGTGGATGAGAAAACTGTGGTACATTTACATGATGGAATATTATGCAGCAAAAAGAAAGAAGGAGCTCCTACCCTTTATAAAAGCATGGATAGATCTGCAGAGCATTGTGGTAAGTGAAATAAGCCAGGCAGTGAAAGATAAATACCATATGATCTCACCTATAAGTGGAACCTAATCAACAACAACAACAACAAACGAGCAAGCAAAATACAACCAGAGACACTGAAATTAAGAACAAACTGGCAGTAACCAGAGAAGAGGTGAGAGGGGATAATGGGAGGAAAAAGGGAATGATTGTCAGGAACAAGTAGGAAGGCCACATGGACAAAAACAAAGGGGGTTAAGATTGAGGGTGGAAGATGGGGATGGGTGGGGGAGAAATGGAGACAACTGTACTTAAACAACAAAAAAATTACCTGGACTGATGGGAAGATGGTGGTGAGGTAGGTGGAAGTGGAGCCCACTTCTCCCTGTGTGCCCAGATAAAACACCTAACCAATCTTTTGAGGAACAGAGTGAAACACCAATGTAATCCCAACTTATATGAAGTTTGGGGGCTTCCAAAAATTGTAGAGGACATTGAAAAACAGATGGTGAGGAGATTGCATTGGGACACTAAGGGCCCTAGGATCTGCACAGGGATCTAGGCTAGTGTGGCCCCTGGCCTGGCTTCTGCCACAGAATGCTTGAAAGAGAGCTAGGAAAACCAGCTCCCTTCCCCACCAGAGCAGGGAGGGCGGCCCAGCACCAGGAGGGACCTGGATGTTTGAAATCACTGGGGGGAATAGAGATGAAGTTGGAGACACACAGAGGCAGTGTACACCCACTGGGACTATGGACACTGGCTAGGTCCTTACCACAGAAATTGGGGAGCCAGACAATACCTGGAGAAAGGAGAAGATTTGGGTCATGTCTGACCCTGACCCGGACAGTCTCCAGACTTATTAGAAAGTTGTGCTGTGTGAAAAGCCATGTATTTGTTAAGAATGGCGGGATTAAACTTTTTTTTTTTGAGAAACTTTTACTAAAAAAAATGGCTCACAGTTGCTTTATAAGGGACTCTTAGTGATTCAAGCTACATGCCCTTGTCTGACTCTGGCAGCTTGCCAGGCAGCTGATTTGCCCCCCTGGCCCTAAGGCTGATTCTAACTGCTGGACTGCACCAGATTCAGGCCTCTAGCCAGGCAGCTGAGTCTTGACACTCTCCTAGAGGCTGACTCTGTGTGCTCACAGCACAACAACCCCAGAGGCTGATTTAAGCTGCTCACCCAAACTCAACTCACACTGCTTGCCCAAAGGCTGAGTGGCACTGCATGCCTGGAGTCTGATTGGAACTGCTTGCCTGGTGGTGGGCTCCAGCCACAATGGACCCACAAAGAGCAAGGAGGAGGCATAACACATGGACATCAGGACAACTGGTGAATTAAGGGTTCAGCCTGGTGCAGATGGACAGTGGGCTCCTTGCAGTTCATGGAGGACCTTGGCTGGTGGCTGGGCAATTGTGAATATTGTGGCCCAGACCTGGCCCCCATCCTCACAAAACCATAGGAAGGGAGAAAAACAAAGCCCAGCCCTGCTCTTCCTGTAGCATCCAGGAAGACCAGCAGAACTTGATGAGTGGGTTTAAAGTCAGCAGGAGGCTTATTTTTTCTTTCCTCTTTCTCTCTTTTTTTTCTTCTTTTCCCAAGTGAGACAATAAGACCTGGAGTTATGAAAGGGCCAGAGACAGATACAAAGGGGAAGGAAGCAAGAGGCTAACTCCAAAAACTGAGAAACTGAGACAAAGTTCACTTTTCTGTACCATAGAACTGCAATTTTATTGTTTACTTGTATTATTATTATGTTTCTCATTATTTTTTACTTCTTTTCTTTTGTTAGTATTTTTTATTTTTCTATTTCTGTTCAGGTTTTTTTTTTCATTTTCTTTTCATTTTCATTTTTTCATTTTCATTTTCTTTCTGTATAGTTGCATCGTTTGACTGGTTTTCCTTATTCTCTCTTTAATATTGTATTTCAATTTTCCTTCTTTCACTTCACTCATGTTCCAGTCACACACTACTCTTCATTGTGTACTTTCTATTCATGTTAACCAAATCATATATTTATTCTCATATTATTGTTGTTCCAGTACTATTCTAAATAATTATTGTTCCACACAATTGTAAATACTACACAGCAACCCTCCCTGATCTTACCCACTTCACTTTATTCCTGAGCTTTATTACTGTTGTGGTTAACCCTATTCTCTCCCACACTGTGCCTACTTTATGTCCTTTACTCTCACTATATTTCATCATTTAACCTTGCACAAGTGCTCTGTTTTCTGGATTCAGCTCACAATCCTCCTCCCCTCCAACAAGACTATTATCTCTCTTTCACCTTTTACAAAAAGTGGCTAGTTGGGTGAAATATCACAGTTAATGCTATACTTATCCAAAGAATCTCCCATCTCTTCTCTACTTGTTGGTACTTTAAGTCCCCTAGAATACTCTCCCACTGTCTTAATCCATTTGGCCTACCTCCTGCCACTGATCACATACAAGAATAGGTGGGAGCTGTGAACATCAGTATACCCGCTAGAGGAAAGGAACCACCAACAAAGGAATCACCAAAAGGTAAAAACCCAAGTACAACAAGAGAGCCCACACAAACAGGAGAAAGAACAAAACTAGAGTGTCCAAACAAGAAGATCAAAGAGACCATACCATTGAATCCCATAGAATTCCTACCATAAAAGTTCACCCTACAAAGAAAGCTAGCAAAGCAAAACATCAGGAAGAAGAGAAACAAACAAAAAGAGTCACTTAAAATGGGGATACAAGAAAAGAATATGAAATCAATAGAAATGGAAGACTCCCCACTAAAAGAGCTAAAAAAAATGGAGGTAACCAAACTATCAGATATAGAATTCACAATAATGGTTACAAAGATGCTCAAGGAACTTACAGACAACTACAAGGAACTGAGTGAGAACTACAATAGTATGAAAAGGGAAATAGAAACTATAAACAAAAGCCAAGAAAAATAAACAATAAAATCTTGGAAATAAAAAACCCAGTAGAAGAAATTACAAGCAGACTCCATGAAGCATAGGACCAAATGAGTGAGCTGGAAAACAAGGTGGAAAAAAATACCCAGGCAGAGCAGCTACACGAATAAAGACTAAAAAAATATGAAGATACCTTAAGAGAACTCCAAGATAACATAAAATGCAACATCATTCAAATCATAGAAATACCAGAAGTAGACAATAAGGAACAAGGGATAAAAACTCTTTTTGAAAAAATAATGACAGAAAACTTTTCAATCCTAGAGACAGAAAAAAACATGCAAGGTCAGGAAGCATAGAAAGTCTCAATGAAGATGATTGAGATTTTAACCCAAAGAGGCCAACCCCAAGAAATATCATAATTAAAATGACAAGTATTAAAGACAAAGAAAGAATATTAAAAACAGAAAGGGAGAAACAAGAAGTAACATACAAAGGGGCTCCGATAAGGCTAGCAGGTGATTTCTCAACAGAAACACTCTAATACAGGAGAGAATGTCAAGAGATATACCAAGTCATGAAACACAGAGGCCTACAACCAAGATTACTCTATGCAGTCAAGGTTATCAATTAAAATGGAAGGCAAAGTAAGGATTTTTCAAGACAAAAGAAGACTGAAAGACTACATCTCTATCAAAACAGCCCTATAAGATTTACTAAAGGGACTACTATAAGTAGAGAAGGGAAAGGAGTAAAAGAGAAACACAGATACAAAGGGGGGGAAATGAACAAATACCTATCAATAATAACCTTAAATATTATTGGATTAAATGGCCCACTCAAAAGACATAGAGTAGCTGAATGTATATCAAATCATGGCCCACACATACACTGCCTACAAGAGACCCACTTCAAAACAAAAGACATACAAAGACTGAAAGTGAAGTGTAGGAAAAAATATTCCAAGAAAATTAATAGGAAAAAAAGCAAGGGTAGAAATATTCATATCAGACAAAATAGACTTCAAAAGAAGGGCCATAAAAAGAGACCCATAAGAACACTTCATAATACTCAAGGAAAAAATCCATCAAGAAGACATAAATATTATAAACATATATGCACCCAACATAGGAGCACCCAAATACATAAAGAAAACCTTGGAGGACATCAAGAAAGATACTGAGAGAACAGTACTATAGTAGGGGATTTCAACACCCCACTATCAAAAATGGACAGATCTTCCAACCAAAATATCAACAAAGACATTGTGACATTGAACCATGTCCTACATCAAATGTATATATTAAATATATATAACTTAAGTCCATTTGATATAGGACATATATATCATTCATCCCAAAGAAGCAAAACACACATTCTTTTCAAATGCACATGGAACATTTTCAAAGATAAACCATATGATTAGGCACAAAACAAGCCTCAACAAATTCAAGAAAACTGAAATCATATAAAGCATTTATTCTGATTACAAGGGACTCAAAGTAAAAACCAAACTGAAGGAAAAAACTGAACTTCCGCCAAGATGGAGGCATAGGTGGAAACACTGTGCCTTCTCCCACAACCAAGTTTGAATACAACAAAGGTTTGGAGAAACAAAGACACAACCAAAGGACAGAAAATTGAATTGTACCAAAGTCCGACAACAGCTAACCGTTCAACGGGACGGTAAGAGGGGCGGAGCCAGCACCGAGCAGGGTCGGGCAGGACAGGGCCCCAATCCAGGCGTGCAGGCAGACGGGAACCAGTTGGGGTGCGGGGTAGACCGCGGGCGCATATTTGCGCACAGTGAGACAGACCACGCAGGACTCAGGGGACGAGGGCTGACGGCGGTGGCACACTCGCTTGCAGTGGGACGAAACGCGTGGGCCCAGTGACGGCAGCAACTGCGACACCGGTGAGGGCCATGGCGGCAGGCGGCGGATGGGATGCCATAGTTCCTCTTTGACCCCGCCCCCACATACAGCGTCACAACCCAGCGACTTAGTTGCCCTACAATACCAGTGAGAGCCATTGTCTCTCTTTGACCCTGCCCCCACATACAACGTCACAACCCAGCGACTTAGTTGCCCTGTTCTAGTGAAAACTTTAGGGCTCTGATCCTGCTATGGAACAGGCACGAACAACCCAAAAGATGGCGCAAGAAGAACTCAAAGTCCCAGAGCCAATAACTCTAAGCGACCGAGAAATTGCCAGCCTCTCAGAAGCACAATTCAAGACACTATTTATCAGGATGGTCACAGAACTGGTAGATTATAGTCACAAATTAGAGGAACAAAGCCACAAATTAGAGGAACATATGAAGGCTAAACTAATTGAAATGAAGGGAGATGCACAGGAAACCAATAGTGATGGAAAGGAAACTGGGACTCAAATCAATGGAATGGACCAGAAGGAAGAACAAAACATCCCACCAGAAAGGAATGAAGAAATGAGAATTCAAAAAAATGAGGAGAGGCTTAGGAACCTCCAGGACATCTTTAAACGTTCCAACATCCGGATTATAGGGGTACCAGAAGGGGGAAAGAAACAGCCACGAGTGGAAAACGTATTTGAACAAATAATAAAGGAGAACTTCCCCAGTCTGGCAAAGGAAATAGACTTCCAGGAAATCCAGGAAGCTCAGAGAGTCCCAAAGAAGTTGGACCCAAGAAGGAACACACCAAGGCACATCATAATTACATTAGCCAAGACCAAAATGAAGGAGAGAATCCTAGAAGCAGCAAGGGATAAGGGGACAGTCACCTACAAAGGAGTACCCATCAGACTGTCAGCGGATTTCTCAAAAGAGACCTTACAGGCAAGAAGGGGCTGGAAAGAAGTATTCCAAGTCATGAAATCCAAAGACCTACAGCCAAGATTGCTTTATCCAGCAAAACTTTCATTTAGAATGGAAGGACAGATAAAGTGCTTCTCAGATAAGGTCAAGTTCAAGGAGTTCATCATCACCAAGCCCTTATTATATGAAATGCTAAAGGGACTTATATAAGAAAAAGAAGATGAAAAATATGAACAGTGAAAGGACAGCAAACACACAGTTATTAACAACCACACCTAAAACAAAAGCAAACCAAGAGGACAGCTAGATCAGGAGTGCAACCATAGAAATGAAGAACACATGGAGGGTCAGAAACAGGGGGGTGGGATGGGGAGAAGGGGGGAGAAGGCACAGAAAATAGCATAGATGGTAGGTAGAAAATAGATAGGGGGAGGGCGAGAATAGTGGGGGAAATATAGAATCCAAAGAACTTGAGACACGTGGTTATAAACTAAGGGGGGGAGAATGGTGGGGGAGGGAGTGTGCGGGTGGAGGGGAATGAAGGGGGGAATAGAACAACTGTAATGGTATAATCAATAAAATATATTTTAAAAAACCTCAAAAACAGTCAAGCTCCTGGAGATTAACTACCATGCTATCAAACAATAAATGAATCAAAAGGAGATCAAGGAGGAAATCAAAAAGTTTCTGGAAACAAATAAAAATGAACTCACAACAATCCAAAACTTATGGGACACAGTGAAGGCAGTCCTGAGAGGGAAGTTCATAGCAATACAGGCTTATGTAAAATACATAGAAACATTTCACATACACAACCTAACCATATGCCTACAAGAACTGGAGGAACAATAACAAACACAGCCCCGAGCAAGTAGAAGAAAGGAAATAACAAAGATCAAAGCAGAATTAAATGACAGAGACCAAAAGCACAATTCTAAGGATCAATAAATCCAGGAGGTGGTTCTTTGAAAAGACAAACAAAATCAACAACACTTTAAGCAGACTCATCAAGAAAAAAGACAGAGGACCCAAATAAAAAAATCAGAAATGAAAGAGGAGAGATTGCAACTGATACCACAGAGATAGAAAGGATTGTAAGAAATTATTATGAAGAACTGTATGACAAGAAATGTGAAAACCTAGGTGAAATGGATAAATTTCTAGAAAAATATAAATTTCCAAAATTCAATGAAGAAGCAGAAAGCCTGACAGACCAATAACAGCTGATGAAATTGAAGCAGTAATCCAAAAACTGCAACACATGAAAGCCCTGGACTGGACAGTTTCACAGGAGAACTCCTCGAAGCATTTAAGGAAGAGCTAACCCCTATCCTTCACATACTATTCCAAAAAATCCAAGATGATGGAAGACTCCCAAACTCTTTTTATGAGGCCAGCATCATCCTAATCCACAAAACAGATAAAGTCTTAACAAAGAAAGAAAACTTCAGGCCAATATCACTGATGAACATAGACACTAAAATCCTCAATAGAATATAGGCAAACTGCACCCAACAATACATTAAAAAGATCATACACTATGATTAAGTGGGATTCATCCCAGGGATGCAAGGATGGCACAATATTCACAAGTCAATAAACCTAATACATCACATAAACAAAAGGAAAGACAAAAATCACATGCACATATCAATACATGCAGAAAAAGCTTTTGATAAGTTACAGCACCCATTTATGATAAAAACACTCAGTAAAGAGGAAATAGAGGGAGCATTCCTCAATATAATAAAGGCCATATATGAGAGACCTACAGCCAACATCATACTCAATGGACAAAAACTAAAAGCCTTTCCACTAAGATCAGAAACAAGACAAGGTTGTCCACTTTCACCACTTCTATTCAATATAGTATTGGAAATTTTAGCCACAGTGATCAGACAAGAAAAAGAAATAAAAGGCATCCAAATAAGAAAGGAGGACACAAAACTGTCACTGTTTGCAAATGACATGATAGTGTATCTGGAAAATTCTATAGACTCTACCCCAAAACTGCTCGACCTAATAAATGAACTTGGCAAAACAGCACGATACAAAGTCAATATCCAGAAATCAAAGGTGTTTTTGTATACCAACAATGAAACACTAGAAGCAGAAATCAAGAAAAAATATTATTCAATATAGCAAAAAGAAAAATAAAATACCTAGGAATAAACCTAACCAAGGAGGTAAAAAACCTGTATACAGAAAATTACACAACACTGAAGAAAGAAATCAAGGAAGACACAAAGAAATGGAAGCATATACTGTGTTCATGGATTAGAATTCACATCATCAAAATGTCCATACTACCCAAATTATACATTCAATGCAATCCCTATTAAAATACAAATAGCATATTTTACAGATATAGGACAAACACTTCAAAAATTTACATGGAACCATAAACGACCCCAGATAGCTGCAGCAACTTTGAGTAAGAAGAACAAAGTAGGAGGGATCACAATATCTGATATTACATTGTATTACAAGGCCAGTGTAATCAAAACATCCTGATACTGGCATAAGAATGGACACATAGACCAATGGAACAGAACAGAGAGCCCAGAAATACACCCACATTTCTATGGTCAATTAATATTTGACAAATGGGGCAGAAGCATAAAGTGGAGTAAAAATAACTTCTTCAACAAATCGCGTTGGGAGAGTTGGACAGCTACATGCAAAAAAATTAACTTCATCATCAACTTACAACATACACAAAAATAAATTCAAGATAGATAAAGGACTTAAATATAAGTTGTGACACCATAAAAATCCTAGAAAAGACCATAGGCAAAAAAATCTCAGGTAATCCACACAGCAATATTTTTACTGATGTGTGCCCTATAGCAAGGGACATAAAGGAAAGAATAAACAAATGGGAATTCATCAAATAAAAAGTTTCTGCACAGCTAAAGAAAACATTAGCAAAATGAAAAGAGAACCAACTGTATGGGAAAACATATTTGCCAATGATACCTCACAGAAGGGTTTGATCTCTAAAATATTTAAAGAATTCACATGGCTCCACTCTAGGAAGACAAAAAACCTAATTTAAAAAATGGGCAAAGGATTTGAACAGACACTTCTCTGAGGAGGACATACAAAGGGTCCAAAGACATTTGTATAGATGCTCAGCATCACTAGCCATCAGAAATACAAATTAAAACCACAATGAGATACCACTTCACACCAGTGACAGTGGCCATCACAAACAAAGCAACAAACAACAAGTGTTGGAGAAGTGGAGAAAAGGGAACCCTAGTGAACTGTTGTTGGGATTGTAGACCGGTATAACCACTATGGACAACACTATGGAATTTCCTAAGAAAACTAAAAATAGAACTGCCTTTTGAACCAGCAATTCCTCTCCTGGGACTATATCCTAAGAATCCTGAAGAACCACACCAATTAAAAAGAACCTATGCACCCCAATGTTCATAGCAGCACTATTTACAATAGTCACATGCTGGAAGTAACCTAAGTGCCCATCAGTAAATAAGTGAATAAAAATGTGTGGTACATTTATACAATGGAATTCTAAGCAGGAGAAAGAAAAAAAGAGTCTCCTACCCTTTGTGACAGCACGGATGGTACTGGAGAGCATTATGCTAAGTGAAATAAGCCAGGTGGTGAAAGACAAATAGCATATGATCTCACCTTTAACAGGAACCCAATCAACAAAATAAACAAACAGGCAAAATATAGCCAGAGACATCAAAATTAAGAACAAAGGAACATTAACTAGAGGGGATATAGGAGGGGATAATGTGGAGAAAAGTGTGAAGAATTTTCAGGAACAACTATAAAGGATACATGAACAAAACAATGGGGTGAGGAGTCACGGGAGGGAGGTGGGGATGGCTAGGGTTGGGGGAGAATTGGGAGGAAAAGGCAGAAAACTGTACTTGAACAACAATAAAATTAGAAAGAAATGGAAAAATTATCTGTGAAACCAAAAACTAAGTAAAATAAATATTATCACAGTTAAAAAAAGAGTACAATGACGGTTGCCAGGAGCTCAACAAAGGGAGAAACAGGGATTTCTTCAATGAGCACAAAATTTCAGTCATGCAAGGTGAAAAAGTTCTAAAAATATGCTGTAAAAGTTTGTGGTTATAATTAATAATACTGTATTGTACATTGTAAAATATATTGAATATAGATCTCATCTTGAATATTTACCACAATAAATAAATTAGAGCTAATAAGAAAATTCAGCAAAGTTACATACAATTAGCACTAGCAATGTGCAATCTTAAAAGGAAATTAAGAAAACATTTCTATTTTAGCCCTGGCTGATATGGCTCAGTGGATTGAACACCAGCCTGCAAACCGAATGGTCATGGGTTTGATGCCCAGTGCAGGCATTTGCCTGGGTTGCAGGCCAGGTCCCCAGTAGTGCGTGCTGGATAGTCAACCACACATTAATGTTTCCCTCCCTCTCTTTCTCCTTCCCTTCCCCTCTCTCTAAAAATAAATAAATAAAATCTTTAAAAAACATTTTCATTTTAAATAGCATCAAAATAATGAAAAACACTTAAGAATAAGAATGAATTTAACCAAGGAAGTGCAAGACTTGTACAATGGAGACTACTAAACATTGGCAAAATTTTTAAGGAGTCTTAAATAAATGGAAGGACATCCACAGTCTAGATTTCCAATGATCTTTTTTTTTTCTTCCAGAAGTTAAAAACCAATACTAAAATTCATACAGAACAGTAAAGAAATCTGAATATCCAAAAACAATCTTGAAAAAGAAATTTAGAGGCTCACACTTCCTGATTTCAACTTATAACAAAGCTCTGTAATGAAAAAAGTGTTACAGTGGCATAATGATAGGTATATAAATCAATGAAATACAATTAAGAGTTCAGAAATCAACTTACATCTATGGTCAATTGTTTGTTTCCAAGACTGCAAAAAGGATGCTGTGTGGGGAAATACTCTCTTCAACAAAAAGTAGTGGAAAGCCCTGGCTGGTGCAGCTCAGTTGACTGAGCGCGGGCCTGCAAACCAGATGATTGCGGTTCGATTCCCAGTCAGGGCACATGCTTGGGTTGCGGGCCAGTTCCCAGGAGGGGATGCACAAGAGGCAACCATACGTTGATATTTCTCTCCCTCTCTCCTTCCCTTCCCCTCTAAAGATAAATGAATAAAATCTTTTTTAAAAAAGTAATGGAAAAACTACACATAGGTAAGCAAAAATATGAAGTAGAACCTACCTTGTACCACAGATATATTAACTTAAAGTTCAATAAAGACATAAATATACGATCTAGAACTATAAACCTTGAAAAGAAAAAAAACATAAGGGTATAACCTCTATAATCTTGGATTTAGCAACGTTTTTCTAGATAAGACAACAAAAGAAAAAGCCATAAAAGGAAATGGAAAAACAGAATAGACAAAACTTAAAAATATTATATGATACAAAATAAGCCAGCTACTAAAATAGTCACATATTATATTATTCCATTTATATTAAATGTCAAGAATAAGAAAATCCAGAAAGACAGCAAATCAGTGGTTGATGGGGACCATGGGGAGATGAGAATAAAGAATGAGTTCTTAATGAGTATGGGGTTTCCTTTCTGGGTGATAAATATGTTCTGGATCTAGATAGTGCTGATTGTTAGACATCATTAGGAATTTATTACATCATTGAATTTTACATTTTAAAATAGTAAATATATATTTAGTATATTTTATAATAAAAATATAAAATGTATACAAATAAATATTTCTCCAAAGAAGATATACACATGAAAAGATGTTAAATATCACTAATCATTAGGGAAATGCAAATCAAGAGCAAGAGATACCACTTTACAAACTCATTAATTTGGCTATAATCTGTAATAATGTCCACAATAAGAATAAAATTTTTCAAAAGACAAATGTCTTTTGAAAGTTTCATTTGTAGCTGGTGGGAATATAAAATATTGCAGCTGCTTATAAAAACAGGAAATTTCCCCAAACTTCTTCCAAAAGCATGGCCATATGATCCAATAATTTGCATTTTAAAAATCAAAAGATTTACTGTCAATTTGTTCTTTATTTCAATGCTTCTGGTTATATTTTGCTTGCTTCTTTGATTTGTTGATTAGGTTCCACTTATACACGAGATTAGAGGGATAACATGTGAAAGAAGGGGCAAGTCCATCAAGGATCATATATAAAGGACCCATGGACAAAGCCAAAAGGGGTAGGTTTGAGGATGGCAGGTGGGGATGGGTGAGGCAAGGGGCCATGGTGAGGAGAAAATGGAGACATCTGTACTTGAACAACAATAAAAAAATGAAAATATAATTAAATAAAAAGTCAAGAAATTTAAAAACATATCCCAAAATTTGTACATGTATATTTTAGCAGCATTTTAACAATAGCAAAAAATATATAGAAACAATCCCAATGTCCATGAACTGATGAATGGACAAATAAAATATCATATAGCCACAAAATAGCATATTATTGAAGCATAAAAGGTATAGAGCTTCTGGCCAAGATGGAGGCTTAGGTAGATACACAGTTCCACCTTGCACAACCAAAAGAAGGACAGCAAGAAATTTAAGAATAAAAAAACGACCACAACTGCCAGAAAATCAAACTATATGGAAGTTCAAAAACCAAGGAGTTAAAGAAGTAACATTTATTCAGAAAGAAGGGAGGGTCAGACATAGGCATCAGGTGGAGCAGACGCTCAACAAGGTGGCAATAGGAGGACTGGAGCAGACAGCAGCTGGTGGAGTAGGTGATCCAACATTTGCGTGCAGATAGACTAGGAGGAAGGACTGGGGAGCAAAACAGACAGCACAACCCAAGGTTTCAGCATGTGGAAATGAAGCCTCAAAATCTCTGAAAAAAACCTGTGAGTGTTGCAGTGCTGGGAGAAACTCCCTGCTCACAGAAGAGTTCATTGGAGAGATCCATAAAGTCCTAGAACATACACACACCACTTACCCTGGAATCAGTACCAGAAGAGCCCAAATTGCTTGTGGGTAGTGGAGGAAGTGACAAAATGTTCACTGAGAGCAAAGCAAGAAGCATTTGCTCACCAACATACAGGGCCAGTTTGCCCTACCCTGGCAATACTGAAGGCTCCATCCCTCACTACATAACAGGCACACCAAGACAAAAAAAAAAATGGCCCAAATGAAAGAACAGATCGAAGCTCTAGAAAAAATACAACTAAGCAAATAAGAGATAGCCAACCTATCAGATATAGAGTTCAAAACACTAGTAATCAGATAGATGCTTACAGAGTTGATTGAGCTTGGTCGCAAAATAGAGGAAAAAGTTAAGGCTATGAAAAGTGAAATAAAGAAAAATGCACAGGAAAACCAACAGTGAAGAGAAGGGAACTGGAACTCAAATCAATTATTTGGACCAGAAGGAAGAAAGAAACATTCAACCAGAACAGAATGAAGAAAAAAGAATTAAAAAAAAAAAAAAAGGAGGAGACCCTTGGGAACCTCCAGGACAACTTTAAATGTTCCAATATCTGAATCATAGGGGTGCGAGAAGGAGAAAAAAAAGAGCAAGAAATTGAAAACTTGTTTGAAAACATAATGAAGGAGGATTTCTCTAATCAGGCAAAGGAAGTAGACTTCCCAGAAGTCCAGGAAGCTCAGAAAGTTCCAAAGAAGTTGGACCCAAGGAAGCACACACCAAGGCACATTAAATTACATTACCCAAGATTAAAGATAAGGATGTTATAGTCAAGGAGGTTTATCCAAGGCATGATTATTGCTAAACATAAGGAGAGGATCTTAAAAGCAGCAAGAGTAAAGGAAGCAATTACCTACAAAGGAGTTCCCATAAATTATCAGCTACTTTCTCAAAAGAAACCCTACAGGCAAGAAGGGTCTGGAAAGAAGTATTCAAAGTCAAGAAAGGCAAGGACCTACATCCAAGACTACTCCATCCAGCAAAGTTATCATTTAGAATAGAAGGGCAGATAAAGTACTTGCCAGATACTATAAAGTTAAAGGAGTTCATCACTACCAAGCCCTTATTATATGAAATGTTAAAAGGACTTATCTAAGAAAAAGATGACATAAAATATGAGCAGGAAAATGACAACAAACTCACAACTATGAACAACCAAATTAAAAAAATTAACTAAGTAAACAACTACAACAGGAAGAGAATCACAAAAATGAAGATCACATGAATGATTGTCAGTGTGGGGGTGAAGTGGAGAGAGTGGGGGAAAAGGTACAGGGAATAAGAAGTGTAGATGGCAGGTACAAAATAGACAGGGGGAGGTTAAGAATAGTATGGAAAATGGAGAAGCCAAAGAACTTATATGTATCACCCATGGACATTAACTAATGGGGAGGAATGCAGGTTGACGGGGGGGGGGTGTGGGGAGGAGGGGAATAAAGGGGGGAATAGGACAACTGTAATAGCATAATCAATAAAATATATTTTAAAATAAAGTAAAGGAATACAGTACTGATGCATGCTACATCATGGATGAATCTTGAAAACATGCCATGTTCTTTATTGCGAAAAAATCCAGATGCACAAGGCCACATACTATATGACTAACTTTATATGAAATGTCCAGAATAGTCAAATTCATAGAGACAGAAAGCAACAGTTGCCAACAGCTGGGGGCATGTAGGAAGAGATGATTAGTGACTGCTACTGTATATCTTCTTTTCTTTTGGGGTGATGAAAAATATTCTAAATTTAGATAGAATTGTTTGTTGACAACTTTGTGAGTCTACTAAAAATCTACTGAATTTGTACATTTTTAAAAAGTAAAATTTATGGTACATGAATTATATCTCAATAAAGGTATTATTTAAAATGTTCTTTTAGCCTTTGTGTGGTTTTATTAGGTCAAGCCTTTAAAATATAATGAATTAAATTGCAAACAAAAAAGGAGAAGAGAAAGACAAAAGGAGAAAGAATGAAAATATATTAATTTACTTTGAAAAGTATAAAAATGGGAGTTCCAGAATTGGATGCATAATAGAATAATCTGGAACTAGATAAAATTATATTTCTTGGACTCATACCCAGATATTCTGATACAGAAGGTGTGAGGTCAAGTAATAAACATTTTTAAATATTTTGCCAACCACTAATATGCTGTTATACAAATATAAGGGTTTGTTATCATTACTCAATAATGTAAAGGAATTCTCTGTTGAGTTTGGATTCCACAACTTTAGAATCTGGAAAACTGACATTTTAAGTGACTAAAGGAAGTCTGTGCATTGTGGTACAGAAATAAGAATTTTCCATTAGGTAGGCTGTCCCTTTTATTTGAGGAGAAACATATAAGAGGTCTCTTTTAATCTCTTTTAAAGATCTCTTTTAAAGAGGTCTCTTTTAACCAAAACATATTATATATATTTATATATAATAGCCATAGTGATAATAGATAAGTGAAATGATGTAACTTCTTTGCTCTAATAGCTTCTGATCTTGAGTGAAATACAAATTTCCTGCATTGATGTACAAGGCTCTACATGATTTGGGTTTCTGAAGCTCTTTGACATCATTCCCTGCATGATTTTTCCTTACTCATTCCACTTTGGGCACATTGAAAACTTCACTACTTGTTCAGCATGCCAGGCACATCATTGTCTCAGTGTTTTCTTGGATATTCACTCTGTCAGAGACACACATTTTTAGATAGCCACATGGCTCTCTTTTTCATCTCTTTTACATTATTGCTCAGATTACACTTTTCCAGATAGACCTACCTTGATTGCCCAGTTAATCTTCTAATTACTTAACCCACTCCATTCCAGCACTCCTAATTAATTCATTACATCCTACTCATTTTTCCATAGTCCTAATCCCTTTTTAACATACTACATAAGATGGCTATTATGCTTAGCAGCCTTCAAAGGAATAAAAGCACAAAAAGTTTAGAGATGCTTTTTGGCTTTATTTGTTGATATATCTCTAGTCCTAAGAGTGTCTGGCACATAGAAGGTAATTGATAAGTGTTTAAGGATGGAATAAATTAAGGCCTCTATTTTGAAATTACAGGCTAGTGATTTCTCAGGTCAAATGAGTAATAAATGTAAACACTAACATTTATTCAGCAGTAACAATGGGACTAAACCCTTAGCTAAGATTTCACTACATTATCTCATGTGTTATATACTTTATGTGGTGGGTATTATGTTTATGCCCATTGATACTTGAAGGAACTGAGAGGCAGAGATTTTTCACTGATTTCCACAGGATTGCACAGGTATTTAAGTTATAGGACCACATTTCACTAGTTTTTACTACTTCTTTTTTTAAATATATTTTATTGATTGTGCTATTACAGTTGTCTCCAATTTTTTCTCCCCTTTCTCCTCCCTCTGCCCCGAACCCCTCCACCCTACAGCATTTCTCACCCCCACCTTAGTTCATGTCTATAGGTTGTACATATAAATTCTGTGGTTTCTTTATTTCCTATACTATTTTTAACCTGTCCTTGTCTATTTTATGTCTACTATTTATGCTTCTTATTCCCTGTGCCTTCCCCTTCATTCTTCCCATCCCTGTCCCCATTGATAACCCTCTATGTGATCTTCATTTGTGTGATTCTGTTCCTATTCTAGTTGTTACCTTAGTTTGTTTTTGTTTTTTAGGTTCAGTTGTTGATAGTTATGAGTTTGTTTTCATTTTATTGTTTACATTTTTTGATCTACTTCTTAGATAAGCCCCTTTAACATTTCATATAATAAGAGCTTGGTGATGACAAAGTCCTTTAACTTTACCTTATCTTGGAAGCACTTTATATGCCCTTCCATTCTAAAGGATAGCTTTGCTGGATAGAGTAATTTTCTATGTAGGTCCTCATCTTTCATGATTTTGAATACTTTTTTTCCAGCCTCTTCTTGCCTACAAGGTTTCTTTGGAGAAATTACCTAATAGTCTTATGGGAACTCCTTTGTAGTTAACTGTCTCCTTTACTCTCGCTGCTTTTAAGATTCTCTCTTTATCTTTAATCTTGGGTAACTTAATTATGATGTGCATTGGTGTGTTCCTCCCTGGGTCCAATTTTTTGGGGACTCTCTAGGCTTTCTGGAAGTCAATTTTCTTTGCCAGATTGGGGAAATTTTCATTATTTTTTTTCAAAAAGTTTTCAATTTCTTGCTTTTCCTCTTCTCATCTTGACACCCCTATTATTTGGATGTTTGAGACCTTAAAGTTGTCCCAGAGGATCTCAAGCCTCTGCTTATTTTTTTAGCATAATTAATAAAACGATTATTTTTTTGATTTTTTTCATTATGTTTGAATACAGTTGTCTCAATTTTCCCACAACCACTTTCCCCCTCCCTATCCACCTCCACCTCCCACTCTCAATTCAACCCCCCTTTGGCTTTGTCCATGGGCCCTTTATATGTGTTCATTTACTACCCTTTCCCTTCTTTTCCATATATTTCTTTCTCTTCTCCCCTCTGGTTACTGTCAGTTTGTTCTTAATTTTAATGTTTCTAGTTATATTTTGCCTGCTTGTTTATTTCATTAATTAAGTTTCACTTATAGGTGAAATCATATGGTATTTGTCTTTCATCACCTGACTTACTTCACTTAACATAGTGCTCTCCAGACAAGAGACACAAAGGAAAGAATAAACAAATAGGACTTCATAAAAATAAAAAGCTTCTGCACAGCTAAAGAAAACATTAGCAAAATGAAAAGGAAACCAATAGTATGGAAAAATATATTTGCCAATGATATCTCTGACAAGGGTTGATCTCCTCATTTTTTTTGAATTTTTGTTTCTTCATTCTGTTCTGGTTGAATGTTTATTTCTTCCTTTTGTTCCAAATCATTGATTTACATCACAGTTTCCTTCTCTTTAGTGTTGGTTCCCTGTATATTTTGCTTTAATTCCTTTTGTGTAGCCTTCATTACTTCTTTTATTTTGGGACTAAGCTCAGTCAACTCTGTGAGCATCCCGATTATCAGTATTTTGAACTCTGCATCAGATACATTGTCTATCTCCTTGTCACTTAGTTATTTTCCTGGAGATTTCATTTGTTCTTTCATTTGGCCCATATTTCTTTGTCCTGGCACACCAGTCTAGATGAATATTTCTTTAAATGCTTGGTTGTGAGAATTCCATGCAGTTTCTGTTCTAGCAGCTCTTGTTTATTGTTTTTAAATTGGTCGTTATCCTTCTCTTGGTGGTGTAAGGAAGTGTTTCTACCTATGCCTCATCTTGGCTGGAACTCCCCACTGTCTACTATTTCCTAAATCAGGAAAAACATATAATATTAATTCCTTGTATCTGGCTTGCTTTTAATGACTATAACAATAACAACTATCTTTTAATGATACTTAATATGTGCTGAACAGTGTGGCAAACACTATACATGCATTATTAAATTTACCACTTACAATGACTATGTAATATAGTACTACTATTAATATGTCCATTCCACAAGCAAAGTGTAGATATATAACCAAGGTCACAAAGGTAATGTAGCAAAACAAAGGTTCACACCTAAGTCAACCTGACTTCAAATCCTATTTTTTCTAATTATTAGAAAGTTATTTAATCAAATTATGAGATTAAAGTTCTTCAGCAATATTTCTGACAGGAAAAATTATAGTAAGGATAAAGTGTGCTAGAATTCTCTGGTATATGTTTTCTAATTTACCTGGTTATCTCCTCTCCCTATATCTACTATTCTCAAAGATCATTCCAGTTATTTTTTTACTCCTCAAGTCATGGTTCTAATTAATTAATATATAGATTTTGCAAACTTTACCCTCCTTGGTTTATATATTATAATCCATTCAGATGCATGGCATAGGTTCTTCCAATCATTGTCCCTTCTGTCACTCTTTCAAACAGCTCAGACACAACATAATACAATGAGCTGACATAGGCAGAAGTGAGACAACTCTTTCTATCAATTATACCAGATAACCAGATATCACATAATAAAAAAAGCATCTAAAACTGATTTTCCTAGCAAACTAGTCTTGTTTCAAGGTGAAACTAGCTGATTCAGGGAAAATTAATACTTTAGCTCACATTCTCTACATTTATGATCTCTACAAGAGTCAAAAGAAAAAAAACTACTCAAATCTCTCATTTACTATTGACAGAATTTGTATAAGAGACCTCTGGGGACTCTAGAGGAGCTGCTTAAGCAAAAACTAGCTGGAGCAATATTTTACACAGGGAGCATGAAGAAACCTATTAGCCAAAAGAAAGATCTGTAGCAAATTGGGCTTGTTTAATTTATGAATGCTGCAAACTCCGGGAGAAAGAATAGTCTTGCTTTAATGATTGAACTCCTGGAGGAATAGCATGGGGAATCTGGAGACCCACAGGCACCAAAAGTTGGAAAGCAACAGCAGCAGCAGTAACTCAAAAGTAGTTGAATAGCATTATTTAACTCCTTGATACATAGCAAGGGGTATTAATGAAATTTGAAGGCTGAAATTTACTGTAGTGTGTGTGTAGGTGCTGAGTCACTAGGACCAAGTTGAAATCCACAATTGTAAGTCAGTTTACATGCCTGCTTTCTATATAATGTCTGCAAATATAAGTGATCTCTTTCCCTGCTTGCTGGATTTTAACAAGAGACACACATCTAAAAGAGATGGGGAAATTTCTTCTGATTCAAGCCATACATTTAAAGAACACAAATGAAAGTCATCCTAGTGAGTATTTTTTAGGAACTTGATTGAGCACTGAGAGAAAAGGTGAGCATATAAAATTCATCAGTTCACTGACCTCCTACACAAAAAGTCTCAAGGCAAGTAAATTGAGTCACTTCCTGTAAAGGAATTAGGTTCACTTGTCTGTGTTCCTACTCTGAACACATGCACCTTTATAATGTTAACCTTTTGTTTCCAGAGTCCTATAAATCTCATTAACCAATAAAAAAGATGCACTGCTTAATTTTTTATTATATTTAGGTTAACTAGTGTTAATCCTTACATTATTTCTAAAGAATTATAAGGCCACAAGCAGAATATCTTCAATCTACAGCATTCACATCACATAGAATATGAGGTAGGAAAGTAGAAAAAATAGAAATTACTTCTTCCAATTTTTTATACTCAATATCATCATTTTATTCTTTTCCTACTTGGACCTCGCTTTTGTACTTGGAGAGAAAAAAAGGGGAAAAGAGTTCTGGTAGTGAAAGTGATTTAAAAAAAAAAGACTGGAAGAATTGTCATAGGGGCACCACTGTAGCCATAGCCTGTAGCCACTGGAATACCCTGTAGCCACTCTGAAATTGGGAAATAGAAAGGTAAATTGCACTCCTCCAATATCCTCAGAACCCTACAACACTGTCTATTACATAATGGCCACAGAAGAAAAACTAAAAGACACCCTAAAAGACACAGACATTTAACAAATGAATCAACAAGTAGAAATAACCATTTTAGATTGTGATAAATAATGTAAAATCAATAAGCAAGATAATGCCCTAAGGCATAATGAGGGATGAGGGTGGACTACTTTAGATTGAATGTTCAGATAAATATTTTATGAGGAAGTAAGAGAAAGTAAATTTCAGCCTTCTAATTCCATTAATACCCCTTGCTATGTACCAAGGAGCTAAATAATGCTATTCTACTACTTTTTAAAATTTTTATATTTATTTAATTCTTGTTCAAGTACAGTTTTCTGTCTTATATTCCCATCCCTGCCCACCCAGTGCTCCCCACCTCCCTCCCATTTCCACCCTCCACCTTAATTATTGTCCATGTGTCCTTTATAGTTGTCCATCCCCTTTCCCCCTATGATTCTCTCCCCTCTCCCCTCTGGACCCCGTCAGCCTGTTCTGCATTTGAGTGTCATTGGTCATATTTTGCTTGCTTGTTTGTTTTGTTGTATAGATTTGTGTTAACAGTAATATCATATGGTATTTTTCTTTCACTGCCTGGCTTATTTCACTCAGCATAATGCTTTCCAGTTCCATCCATGATGTTGCAAAGGGTAGGAGTTCCTTCTTCCTTTTTGCAGCATAGAATTCCATTGTGTAAATGTACCATAGCTTTTTGACCCTGTCATTTACTGATGGGCATCTAGGTTGCTTCAAACTCTTGGCTATCATAAACTGTGCTGCTATGAACATCGGGGTGCATAGGTTCTTTTGGATTGGTGTTTCAGGGTTCTTAGGATATACTCCTAAGAGTGGAATTGCTGGGTCAAAAGGCACATTCATTTTTACTTTCCTTAGAAAATTCCCTACTGTTTTCTATAGTGGTTGTACCAGTTTGCAATCCCACCAACAGTGAACTAGGGTCCCATTTTCCCCACAACCTCTCCAGCACTTGTTGTTTGTTTCTTTGTTTATGATAGCCATTCTGACTGGTGTTAAGTGGTATCTCATTGTGGTTTTAATTTGCATCTCTCTGATAGCTAGCGATATTGAACATCTTTTCCTGTGTCTCTGGATCCTCTGTATGTCCTCCTTGGAGAAATGTCTGCTCAAGTCTTTTGCCCATTTTTAATTGGGTTGCTCATCTTCTTTGAGTGGAGTTGAGTGAGTTCTTTGTATGTTCTGGAGATTAAACCTTTGTCTGAGGTATCATTGGCAAATATGTTTTCACACGCCGTTGCTTCTCTTTTTATCTTGATACTGTTTTCCTTAGCCATGCAGAAGCTTTTAATTTTGATGAGATCCCATTTATTTATTCTTTCCTTTATGTCCCTTGCTCTAGGAAACATATCAGTAAAAATATTGGTGAGTGAAATATCTGAGATTTTCCTGCCAATGCTCTGCTTTAGGGCTTTAATGGTTTCATGGCTTATATTTAAGTCTTTTATCCACCCTGAATTTATTTTGGTGTATGGTGTAAGTTGGTGCTCAAATTTCATTTTTTTGCATGTAGCTGTCCAGTTCTCTCAACACCATTTGTGGAAAAGGCTATCTTTACTCCATTTTATGTTACTTCCCCCTTTGTCGAATATTAATTGACTGTAGAGACAGTCAATGGGTTTATTGGGTTTATTTCTGGGTTCTCTATTCTGTTCCATTGGTCTATGTGCCAGTTTTTATGCCAGTACCAGGCTGTTTGGATTACAGTGGCCTTGTAATACAGTTTGATATCAGGTATTGTGATCCCTCCTACTATGTTCTTCTTTCTCAACATTGCAGCTGCTATTTGGGGTCTTTTATGGTTCCATATAAATTTTCGATGTGTTTGTTCTATGTCTGTGAAATATGCCATTGGTACTTTAATAAGTATTGCATTAAATCTGTAAATTGCTTTGGGTAGTATGGACATTTTGATGATGTTAATTCTTCCAATCCATGAACACGGTATATGTTTCCATTTGTTTGTGTCTTCCTTGATTTCTTTCTTCAGTGTTGTGTAGTTTTCTGCATACAATTGTTTTACCTCCTTGGTTAGGTTTATTCCCAGATGTTTTATTTTTGTTTTTGATATATTGAATGGGATTTTTTTCTTAATCTCTGCTTCTGCTATTCTACTACTTTTGAGTTACTGCTGCTGCTGTTGCTTTCCAACTTTTGGTGTCTTTCACAAAATGAAGAGAATGAACTAGTCATGATGGTGGTAGGGATGGATAGTGGTGGATTAGCTCTATGGTTAGCATAAAATTAAGCATTCACTAAAATCATCATTCCATGCAATATAATATCACTTTACAAAAACTTATTGTCTAGATAACTACAATTTTATTAGTAGCCAGTGATTGTTCAATATCATTTTATTAATGAGGTGATTTAGACTCAAAGTGGTTGCTTACTCAGAGTGATGTGACTAAAAAGGAATGGAGATAGGCCCTTAGTTTAAGGCCATTCTTGTATAATATTCTATATCAATAAAAAAGAAAGGGGGGGAAGTTGTAAGAGAAAGGGGTATCATTTCTTTGGGGTCAAATCATTACTTATCACTCGCCAAGCTCATGGCAGAAGTTTTGTACTTTCAGCATGAATTGGTAGATGACATAACTAAAAAAAGAAATCAGGTTGTTTGAACACACTAACCCAATAATTGAAGAGGTCCTTAAATCAGAAATACCAAAGGAAAGAGAACTAACCATAGCAAAGTATTCCATAATGACAGTACACCAGAGACCTCAGGATGGAAGCATTCTTCCTTTGAAAAAGATCACAATTGATAATAATAAATGCACACTTATGATGTGCCTGACACTTTTGTAACTGCTTTATATGTATTAACTCATTTAATTATCACAACCACCATAAGAGGTAGTTACTATTATGAATATTGTTTTATAAGATTCAACAGCAGACATGTTCAGGCAAAAAAAAAAGAGAGAGAATCAGGGGACTTGAAGACAGGTGAAATAATTAAGTAATGGGATAAAAAAAGAAAGAAAAAGAATAAAAGTGAAGAGAGCTACAAATGCAAAAGAAATAGAAAAAAATATTGAATAACGGCACACTATCAAAAGGGCCAATATATGAGCTGTGGAAATCAATGCAACCCCTATTAAAATACCAATGAAATATTTCACAGATATAGAACAAACATTTTAAAAATCTCAATGGAAACATATATGACCCTGATAGTCACAGCAATTTTGAGAAAGAAAAATAAAGTAAGAGGGATCACAATACCTGATATCCAAATATATCGCAAAGCCACTGTAACCAAACAGTCTGGTAATGGCATAAGAACAAACACATGGACCAATGGAACAGAATAGACAGTCCATAAATAAACCCAAGTCTCTACAGTCAATTAATATTCAACAAAGGGTGCAGTAACATAAAATGGAGTAAAAATAGCCTCTTCAACAAATGGTGTTGGGAGATCTGGACAGGTACATGTAAAAAAAAATGAAATTTGACCACCAACTTACACCACACAGAAAAATAAATTCAAGATGGATAAAAGACTTAAATATAAGTTGTGACACCATAAAAGTTCCAGAGGAGAACATAGTCAGGAAAATCTCAGACATTCTATGCAACAATATTTTCACCGATATATCCCCTAGAGTAAGGGACATAAAGGAAAGAATAAACAAATGGGATCTCATTAAAATAAAAAGCTTCTGCATGGCTAAAGAAAACATCAGCAAAATGAAAAGGTAACCAACCATATGGGAAAACATATTTGCAAATGAGAACTTGGACAAGGGTTTGATGTCCAAAATATATTAAAAAAACTCACACAACTACACTCCAGGAGACAAACAATCTAATTAAAAAGTGGGCAAAGAACCTGAATAGATGCTTCTCCAAGAAGCATACAGGGATCCCACAGACACATGAAAGAATGCTCAACATCACACTCCATCAGAGAGAGATATATTAAATCCACAATGATACCACTTTACCCATCAGAACGACCATCCAAATAAACAAGGAACAAATGTTGGCCAGGTTTTGGAAAAAAGGTAACCCTAGTACACCATTGGTAGGAATGCAGACTGGTGCAGCCACTGTGGAAAATAGTATGAAATTTCTACAAAAAAATTAAAAATAGAACTGGATTTTGATCCAGTGATTCCATTGCTGGGATCATACCCTAAGAATCCTGAAACACCAATTCAAAATAACCTATGCACCCCATTATTCATAGCAGCATTATTTACAATAGCCAAGTGCTGGAAACAGCCTAATTGCCCATCTATAAATGACTGGATAAATAAAAAAGACTGTGGTACATTTACACAATGGAATACTATGCAACAGAAAGAAATAAAGAGCTCCTACCCTTTGCAACAACATGGATGAATCTGGAGAGCATCTGCTAAGTCAAATAAGCCTGGTGGTGAAATACAACTACCATATAATATCACCTATAATTGGAACTAATCAACAAAACAAACAAATGAGAAAAATAGAATCAGAGACATGAAAATAAAGAACCTTCTGATAGTGAACAGAGGGATGGGGGAAGGGGTATAATGGGGGAAAGATGGGGCAGCGTTAAGTCAAGAAACATGTATAAAGGACCTGCAGGCATGGACAATGACGTGGGGGTGGACTGTGGGAGCAGGTGTTGGTGTGCCAGCGGAGAGCAAAAGAAAATATGTGACAAATGTAACTGAGAAACAATAAAAATATATATAAAAATAAACATTTTATGCCAATCCCACTAAAATAAAAATATATGATAAGCACTTTGGGTTTTTTAAAAGAAATATCCTTAAAATGATGCAAAGAAAAAAATTACACCTACCTGAAAACTCTAATATAAACAACTGTACAAGTGAAATATATTCTGCCACATGAATATTAACAATGAATATAAACAGTAAAAATAAATAAGAAATTGTACAACCATTTGTGTTTATTTCTGCATTTAGTTTCCTAAAAGGGTCTACTAAGGAAAAACTTACCTGTTTGTCTTTGAGTTCTCCTCTCTTTTCTGACTTATCTCATTATTAATTTTCTTGTTTTATGAAATTGCTGACTACATTGGAATATTCTTGTTGGGCACTAAAAAGAGGTCTGAAGGTAGATACATGCATTTGAAAAAACATTTTCTCTAAACTATCATAAAAATCAGTGAAATGTCATGTAAATTGGCACTTAACATATTTCCATTCTTATTATATTTTGGTACTGCTGCAGGGAACTCAAAGCAGCAATAAGGATAATAAATTTTCCTATTCCCTTGATAATGAAATTTATACTCAGTCATTTGACTCTACTGTGTAAGGCCCCAACATAATATAGGACATTAACAACATTCTTTCATTGTGAGCTCAACATGTTAAAATGTTTAAGTTTTACTAAATTGGCAAATTAAATCTTTAAGAAATGTATAATCATCTTCATATCAGATGGCATGATATGAATGTTCAAGTATTTGGACATGCCATTTTCCTAGAGATATTTTTTTAAGTTGACATAAGTCAAATAACTTTAATTCAGTTTCTTTGGGAGAGAGTTTAGAGAATAGCTATTCAAAGATTGCAGTACACCTCTGCCATCAATTTATACAACTATATTCCACTTCTCAAAAGTTAGTTCAATACAGCTTTGTGCCTAGCACAGATATCTCTGCTTTGAGAAGGAAACAGGTTACTTTCTAGGGGTGCTCGAACTAAAAACATTCATCACTCTTAAGAGGGGAAAAAATGAATTCAACATATATTTTTGCGCACAGTCCAGGATGATGATACTACTTTGGCTTCTCTGAAACTGATAAGTCAACACAATCCACTGAGTTATTTAGCCTAATTGACATACAGGTTTTGCTCACTGCTGTGGTAGAGGTAAATAGAAGAAATCCATGTATTTTGAGATGAAGGGCAAAGCTTTAAAACTAGACAAGACCATGTACAGTTATCAGCAAGGTAAAGGTCTTCACCTTTTCTGAACTCAATCCCAACTCTTAAGTAAGCCCAAAAGTATTTCTTGAATTCTTTCCTTTAAAGGTTTTATTTATTAATTTTCAGAGAGAAGGGAAGGGAAGAAGAAAGAAAGGGAGAGAAATATCAGTGCGTGGTTGCTTCTTGTGTGACCTGGCCTACAACCCAGGCATGTGCCCTGACTGGGAATCAAACTAGCAATCCTTTTGTTTGCCACCTGCTCTCAGTCTACTGAGCTACACCAGCTAGGACTGTAGTCAAGTTATTAATAAAGAAAGGAACTGACCTCAGAACATTCTAAACTGGAAGAAGAGTGAAAAGTGGAGTGATGTGAAATAAAAGCATGTTTTCCAGCCTTCCTTATTATCTAACTATCACGTGATAGCTGGGATATAAGAAAGAAACAAGTGTTTTACTAATTTTCTTCTCTGAAATTAAATTTTTGTTTGAATGTTCATTCCAACATCTGACCCCAAACAGCCTCTTTTCAGGTCAAACTACGGCTATAATTACAAATATAATACATTATTGATTAAATTTTAAGCTCAAGATTCCCATTCCTCACTATCTCTTTTTTTTTAGTTTAACAATTGAATTTAATAAATGAACAGACAAAATAGAAACGGTCACAGACATAGAGCACAGACTGATGGTTGCTAGAGAAGAGTATTGGGAAATTGGGTGAGAAAGTTGAAAGGATTAAGGAGTACAAATTGGCAGTTACAAAATAATCATGGGGATATAAAGTACAGCATGGGGAATGTAGTCAATAATATTGTAACCATGGTGCCAGATGGGTACATGAAATATTGGGGGGTCACTTCATAAAGCATATGATTATCTGACCATTATGTTGTTCACCTGAAACTAATACAAAATAATATTGCCATTCTTGGCTATATCTTAACTTACTTGACTTTTTTCCCCAGCAACAGCCTAAGGTTCAAGCTGCTAATTTCTCATAATTTTCATACACCATCAGGATTTGGAAATAAAAACGATACATCTCTTACTTTCCAATGTCATATTCAAAATATTACTCTTCCACCTCCAAGTAAAAATACTTGTTCCCCCAAGACAAAAGCTATCTGGCTAAAGCATGTTTCCTTTAAGTTTTTAAACATTTTGGCATCTGGTTTATAATTTCTCTTTTTCAGTACAAGTCCTTCCATCAATTTAGGTGCTTCAACAACTCCAAGGATGATCATGGCAAATTCTTCCATCCTTGAACACTTTATCTCCTGGGTCCTCATCTATGTTATCCCTACCATTCATTCATATCTTGGTCCTTGTCATAACTGAAACTAACAAAGCTTTTTAATCTAAAATTCAGAGCATTATCTTGTCCTTCGAGCCTTCTTACTCAATAATTTCAGGACACTTATTTTTTCTTCATTCTTAATGAGGAGGTTATATTGCACAGTAGTTTAAAGATTCTAATTTGTTAGTACTTACAGAATGACTAAAGTTGAGTACTTCTTTATGAGTCAGGTTTGATAATTTATATTTTTCCAGAAATTGTCCATATGATTTATATCTTGACATATATAATGCATAAAATTTATCATAATGGTCTCAAAATTTTTATGTTTCTTCCTACCTTTGTATTTATGATCCAGTTTTTATACCTGATAATGATTATCTTCTCTTTCTCTGTTTTCTTTGGTCAATCTTGCCAAAGGGTAGTCCATTTTACTTTTAATTTCTATTAGGCTTTTTTCACCCTCTCTATGGTATGTTTGTCAATTTCATTACTTGTTTACTCTTTAGTTAGGTTCTTTATCTTACTGCGGCAACATGGAAACATAATATGCTTGCTGTAGGAAGCCTTTGATCCATCACAAAAAGAAAAGAGTAATAAACCTGGGCTGAGATACATTTTACAATAATCTGTAGGCAATAATTATATAATCTAATAACCGTAATCAATTTGGAATTTAAAAATTATTCCTGTCCCATACATAGCCTTTCAACTTCCTGGGTTATACAAGTAGGCAGCAGCCCCAGAAAGCATCACAGCAATACACACAGTTAATAAGTAGTGGAGAAAGTTTTTACTGAGATAAAACATATCCTCATTAGCCCTGATTGGTGTAGCTCAGTGGATTGAGCACGGGCCTGTGAAGCAAAGGGTCACTAGTTCGATTCCCAGTCAGGGCACATGCCTGGGTTGCAGGCCAGGTCCCCAGTAGGGGACACTTGAGAGGCAACCACACACTGATGTTTCTCTCCCACTCTTTCTCCTTCCCTTCCCCTCTTTCCATAAATAAATAAATAAATAAATAAATTAGTTAAAAAATATCCTCATTAAATTAACATCAAGATTACTGAAAAATGGAAAATTACTTCATTGTGCTGTTAGTTTCAAGTGTCATTAGGTCCAACTCTCACAGGAATTGCATTTACCTTTGTTCTATATTCAAGTGAGTAAAATAAGCTTGAAATTTAAGGTTCAGGCTACCTTGTTTAATTCTCCCAGAGCAACCCATAAGCAAGTACATAGGACTTTGTATTCATTCTAATATTCTAAGAAGGACCATTAGGGCCAGAAGGGTCTATTAGGGCCAGTATTGTCCTGCAAGAAGTTTTTATTTCTCAATGAATAAAATAGTCAAACTTCAAAATTATAGGCAGTAGGTAATGTTTATGAACATTTGAGCGAGGATTTAAGGTAAGTGTTGGCTGATGCATCAATGAACTTACAGTAGTGCTAGTAGTGCTACTAGTGCTAGTAGCAGTAGTGCTACTCAATTCTAGAAAAAAATAACAATGGGCCAGGAGCCTTGAAATATGGATATTACTTCTATTCCAATAATAGAAAATCCTTTTTGTATATAGCAAGTCACATGCCTATGATAAATAAAAAATAATTTTAAATTCGGACATTGGTAAATAAGGACAGTATTATCAGTTCAGATTAGAAGTAGTGTTAAACAGCACCAGGCCCCAAATACAGAAAAAACTTTTTTGCCTCAGAAGGATGCTGTGGGAATGGCAGGCACTTAAAGTTTCATGGCATGCTAAAAACAGATTTCTTCTTTTCATTAATAAATAATACTTATAATTATGGGGCATCTAATAAAAGCCAGACTTAGAAATGGGAATTTTACATATATTAAATCATTTAATCTTCATAACAACCATATAAACTAGGAACTATTAGATTTTTCTATAGATGAGAAAACTGAGGGGCCAAATAGTTAATAGATTTGTTCATAATCAGACTGATAACAAATGACCAGACTAGGGCTTGAAATTCCATGTCCCTGAACCCTTAGAGTACTTACTGTCTCTGCCACTTACTTTTTTTAAAACTTTTTAATTTCTTTTTTTTATTTAATTCTTGCTCAAGTACAGTTTTCTGTGTTATATTCCCAGCCCTGTCCACCCCCCAAGTGCTCCCCACCTCCCTCCCATTTCCACCCCCCACCTTAGTTATTATCCATGTGTCCTTTATACTTGCTCATGTGAATCCTTCCCTATTTCCCCTGTGATTCTCTCCACTCTCCCCTCTGGTCCCTGTCAGCCTCTGCCACTTACTTTGTACATAAAGAGGAAATACTTTATTACATAATTTACTTTGTACATCAAGATGAAACAGTTTATAACACAAGAAATTTCCCAAGGACAGTACATAAAAATCATGCCCAAAATAGCCATACATCATCTAGTATATAACTAAGTATACAGTAGATATCCAATACATATTTTTAAATAAGTTGACTAATTACATTGGACTTCCACCAATTTTAATATCTAGTCTCATTCATTGCTACACTGTGTAAAAAATGTTCTCTAATGAATTCCTAGGAATGATTGAGAAACAAATGCTAGCAGTAGAGAAGCCTGTGCCACCTGTTTTATACATGAAAGCCAAGCACTGTCTTCATAGCTTACTTTTATCAGGAAGAATTTGTTGAAATGTCACAGGGCCTTTGTTTAATTAGTAGCCCACTGCTTCATGCTAGATGTATACTCAGGGTACTCACAATTTTAAAAAGAAGACACTTTCTCTATATAATAAGCTCAAGACTGAATTTGTTAAAGGGATAACAAGGAGATCTTTTCAAAACAAAGAGAGTAAGAATATGGATTCAATGAATCATTGAAATAGCAATCTACATTTTATGGGAATTGTTCTCTATATTGTAATTATGTATATGTTACAATGAGTTCTTCAAGAGTTGCATTCAAAGACACAAGAGATGGGTATCTCAGAATGGGAGATTCCGAATGAAGTGATTTACAATAGGGTTCACTGGTAGAAGCTGAATAAAAGTTACCTCAGTTTTCTCTTGTAGTTAACACATTAGTAACTTCCTCTTAAGTATGCTATGTTCTTTTAAAAACCTTTCAAATTATAAAATTAATAGGACTTGTGTAATAGTGTTGACATAGAAATAAGAGAAATTCAAAGAATTTATAATTTCACCACACAGAGATAATAAAAATTAAGAATTTGATTTATTCCCTTATTCTCCTTTCAAATTTCAATTCTTTTTCCTTGATGCAGTGATTGGTAACCATGATACTACCCATGTGATTGTCTCTGAAAGATCTGACTACTCTAAGGAGAACCACCTGTGGTTACATGAGGGAAGACCAAAGACAAAATGACCAAGACTAAGGACAAAGCTATGGTCTAGCTTTGATTAACATGGTACTCTAAGACACTGGTTCTCAAAGTGTGGTCCCTTGATGAGCAGCATGGGAAAACTTGTTAGTTATACACATTTTTAGGCCCACCCCACGTCTACGGAATCAGTAACCCTAGGTGGGAGCCTAATCATTTAATAAGATCTCAATTAAATACTAATACACACTCAAGTTTTAGATCCACTATTCTAAGCCAATTTGTTACCTAGAAATGCACAGTCATGTTGAAAATAATAGTACCTAATACTTTCTGAGTACTTACTATGTTCTAAATATTGTGCTAAACACTTAAAATAAATGATGGCATTTATTCTCACACATATGTAAGAGGTAACTACTATTATCTCTATTTTACAAATGAAGAAACTAAGGAATTAAGATAACTCACCCAAAGGTTAAGCAGATAATAAATGACAGGGTCGTGTTAAAAATCCAGGTAGTGTGTTTCCAGAGACTCTGCTTTTAAATAGCATATTATATTACCCATACCTAAAAATACTAAGTAAAAACTAATCTGAATATTCCCATTTACAACACTGTGTATAAAGACACAGGTCTCAAAAATAACTCTCTCACCACTTGGTATCCTCCATGATGAAAATAAAGGGAGGGGTAAATTACTTACTCTTTTGTTCTCTGATTAATCATGGCCTATTCTATCTCTTTTATCTCAAATTTACTACTTTACTTAAAAAATAAAAAGAAATTTCAAAATAGTACTTAAACTTTGGGGTCAGTGGCTCTGCAGTTACTAGGTGAATCATTTACTTTCTCTAAATTCTTAGTTTCCTCTTTAGTAAAAATGGGGCCCTGGGTGGTGTAGCTGAGTGGATTGAGCACGGGCCTGTGAATCACACGATCGAGGTTCGATTCCCAGTCAGGGCACATGCCTGGGTTGCAGGCCAGTTCCCGGCAGGGGACACACCAGAGACAACCACACATTGATATTTCTCTCCCTGTCTCCTTCCCTTCCCCTCTAAAAGATAAATAAATAAAATCTTTTAAAAAATGGGATGCTAATTTGTATCTACCTACAAATAACTTG
The DNA here is from genome assembly GCF_014824575.4 of Sturnira hondurensis. Taxonomy (NCBI): domain Eukaryota; kingdom Metazoa; phylum Chordata; class Mammalia; order Chiroptera; family Phyllostomidae; genus Sturnira; species Sturnira hondurensis. The sequence continues at coordinate 720,878 of NW_028073154.1, forward strand.
ATTGTGAGGGTTCATTTCAGTTGTGTGTGTATGTGTGTTTGAGAGAAAGAGAGAGATAGGCAGAGAAAGAGAGAAAAAGTGGAAGTACATGCTGTAGTTATGGCATGTAGATATTAAAGAATGTCTAAATTTGACCCTGCTTATTCAGATGCTCATCATGGATCCCTATGTGAAAGATTTTTGGATGGATTTGGAGATGTGAACACTGCCTAAGAAAATTCAGTCTCTAGCCATCCAAGTCTGATACTTCATATTTAATGGAAAGTACAGATTGTTGCATTTTCTTTGTAAGGTTATTAAAAATTATTTTTATTATTCTCCTGGAAAATTACACAAGTCAGCTAACTGGAGCAGAATTTCATTTTGAGATTAACAGGGTGTTCATAGTGCTGGGAGATTCTAATATCTAGGCAAAGGGCTATCTTAATTTTGGAATTTAAGAGAGTTTCTGTAAAGCTTTCCTCACCCTCCCAAGGACCTCTATTTCCTGATCAGTGAGAATCTAACAATTTGGTACTTATTTATAACCTGATCCTGATTTATATTAGTCATATATGTTTTATTTAACTCTCCAACCACATTAAAAAATTGTTCTGAGAATGGACCTTCTCTTATGCAGCACAGTACTAAACATATGGAAAAGACCTAATGCTCAATTAATTTTCAGTTATAAATATATGTATATGCTGATATAAATATATAGATATAGATATAGATATAGATATAGATATAGATCTCTGGAATGTTTACTCCAGTGCTGTTTGTAATAGTAAAATACATGAAAAAGCCCAAATGCCATGGGGACTGGATATTTTAATCAGCTTGGGACAGTGCTTGGGTAAGCAATGTCAGTTTGCGTTTTATGACTATTTCCCATGCTTCTGTGTCTGACCAACTGCTCCTTTTGATTGATGCAGCCTTTCTTATAACTTATAATGATACTTTTTAAAAATTATATATTAAGCCCTGCTGCTAAGAAGCCTATTTTTTTTCCTTAGAGGTGAAATTGCATCTCTTTTGTGCTCCTCATATGCTGACTTCCCATTTTAAACTCTGTTGCTTTTTAGCTCTTAGGGATGAACTTCATTGTTCCCCCTCATATAATGACCATTGTGGACATGAAATTATCATGATATGTAGATTGACATGACTACATATAGATATTTTCAGAATTCTGTTCCTCCCTCTGTGCTCACCTGCAAACGTTTGCAGTCATGCCAAAGTTATCTCTATATAGAGTTTGCTACTAATAATTTATTAATGACAGGTGTAAGAAACAAATTCATTCTTCATTAACTCCTTCTGCAGGCACATGTAAATAAATGAGAGTCAATCCATTTTGTTTGTAATTTTATTATAAATTCTCTACAGATATGGAAAAGCTACCATATGTCACTCTACTTTATATTTAACCATATCATCATGCTGTTAAATGAACATATTATTCCCATTATAAATATGAAGCTTAGATAGAGATAGATATGGAGGCTTGGATAGATTGAGTAACTTTCCTAGAGTGACACATTTGATGATGACTGACAAAGGCATGGGTAAAACACAGTTGGGCTGATTCCATGTTCTTTCCAATAAAACATATAGCATCTCTCTTCATGTTGTTTCCACTTACACATGGGAGTGACTGATGGTGGTATTAAATCAGCCTTTGAAGTTGAATCAGACTTAACTTTAGGTTTAAATTTTCCCAGCATTGGAAGGGAGATAATAACAGTATCTAACCCCAAGTACTGTTGTGGGAAATAAGTGAAGTAACTAATGGATATAGTTGCTTCACTTTACTTTCAGACACTACCTAGCTCAGTGCCTGAAATATAGGCATTCATTTAAAAGCTTTATATTCTAAGTTGTAACTTCTTTGTCTCTTTGAACTAAAAAGAGAATAAAGTAGTATGATCTCTTTTCTTTATTCACTTAGTTGGATAGCTGGGCTGCTCATTTCTCCTTTGAATGTTACTATATAGTTTTATTTTCTTCCCTCATATATTAATGGAATTACCTTGCAATTTTCTCTTTCTGAAATATTCAGTTTTTCAACAAAATAAACAAGCAAGCAAAATATGACCAGAGACACTGAAATAAAGAACAAACTAACAGTAACCAGAGGGGAGGGGGAGAGGGATAATGGGGGAAAATAGGAGAATGTACATCAAAGACTATGTGTAAAAGACACATGGACAAAGCCAAAGGGTATAGGTTTGAGAGTAGGAGGCAGGGATAGGAGACAGGGGCAGGTGTGGTGAGGTAAAAATGGACACTACTAAAACAATAAGAAATAAATGAAAAATAAATAATCAGTTTTCTCAAGTAAATAACAATCACTTATCTACTCCATATACTCAATGTCTATATCTTACATAGAATAGGCACTTAGCACATACTAAACTACCTTCTATTATAGTTATTTGTATTTATTTCCTGTCCCTTGTAATCTTTTTGAGGCCAGGGACTGATCTTTTTTGACTCAAAGTGCCTGAAAAATGCCTAGTAGCCCTGGATGGCATAGCTCAGTGGATTGAGTGCAGGCCTGCAAAACAAAGGATCACAGTTTGATTCCCAGTCAGGGCACATGCCTGGGTTGCTGGCCAGTTCCCAGCAGGGGACACACGAGAGGCAACCACAAATTGATGTTTCTCTCCCTCTCTCTTTCCCTTCCCCTGTAAAGATAAATAAATAAAAATATTTTAAAAATGCCTAGTATATCATATAAATTTTAAATATACACTAAATGACAGAGGAAAAGGGGAAGGATTCACATGAACAAGTATAAAGGACACAAGGACAATAACTAAGGTGGGGGTGGAAATGGGAGGGAGGTGGGGAGCACTGGGGGGGTAGGCAGGGATGGGAATATAAGACAGAGAACTGTCTTTGAACAAGAATTAAATTAAAAAAATAAGAGTATTAATTAATTAATTAATTAATTAATATACGCTGAATGAGTTAACTAATGAAATACAATCAGGTGACCTCAACTGAATTTTGAATGAATTTTGTAATTTGACAGAATACACAGGTCTATTTTCTTGCAAAGCATTGCTTAATATGTGTTCCAGTATACAATTTAACTTATTTGCATAAAGGTATTTATTGCTCATTCATAAAAATTAAATTATTTGCTTGTTTTTGTGTACAGCCCTAAATCCTATGGAATAAACTGTTACACCACTGTGAAAGAAAGATTCCTCCAAATAGATAATAAAAGGAAAATATATATTTAAATAGGAAAACATAACATTAAAGTTAAAGACCATATATGACAAAATCACAGTGTATATCATATTCAATGGGAAAAAAATAAGAGTGTTTCCCTTAAGATCAGGGACAAGACAGGGATGTCCACATTCATCATTTTTATTCAGCATAGTACTGGAAGTACCAGCCACAGAAATCAGACAAGAAGAAGAAATAAAAGACTTTAAAATTGGAAAGGAGGAAAAAAACACTCATTATTTGCAGAGGACATGATACTGCATATTGAAAACTCTAAACACTCCACAAAAAAAACTACTAGATCTAATAAATAAATTGGGTAAAATAGCTGAATACAAAATTAACATTCAGAAATCAGTGGCAACTTTGTATACCAATAATGAACTATCAGAAAGAGAAATTAAGAAAACAATCCCATTTGCTATTGCAACAAACAACAAAAACACAAGGTACCTAAAGAATAAATTTAACCAAAGAGGTAAAAGACCTGTAGTTGGAAAATTATAAGATACTGAAGAAGGAAATTGAGGAAGATACAAATAAGTTGAAGTGTAGGACTTCTGTGTAGAAAGTATCCAGCCATGTAATAGGAAAAATAGAGACATTTACTGAAGGAGATACAAGATACCAGAAACATTGTACACGGAACAATGATGCCTCAGTCCCCTTCAAATTAGGCACCTTGGGACCTCACACAGACCTTCCAAACACTATCATCTGCCCTGTCATATTTACCTGATCTCATGGATGGTCTGAAATCTCTTCCCTTTCAATGGTAACTTTAGTTTTGGAAAAAAACAGAAGTTTCAGGGCACTAAATCTGGGTTGTAAGGGAACTGAATCACCTGGGTTATTTGATGTCTTGCAAAAAATCTCTGCATGAGACTTAATGCATGAGCAGGCACATTGCCATGATGAAGCTGCCATTCAACATAGCTGCAGCCTTCTGAATCATCCAAATAGTTTCCGCAGATGAATGTTAAAGCTTAACGTGAAATTTGATGCAGATTCATTGCATTACTAGCTCAGTAATTTTGAATGTGACAGCCACACAGTACACATGCTCACTCAATGGTATCTACTGCCCCAAATGATTAGTACAGTGAGGTCCTCATTGTTCATACATGCTCATTCAAATCCACTCTCCTTGGCCTCCAGGTTACACAGATGTTGTGCAAACCATTCTCATTATATTAACAATGGTTGGAATTTTTCCAGACAAACCTCGTATAGCATGTTTGTGGACAGAAATCAACATCCTTATAATATGCATTCTACCTTATGCAATTCCTCTTTAAGTACCAGTGGCATATGTCACAGATCTAGAACAAATATTCCAAAAATTAATATGGAACCAAAAATGACCCCAAATAGCCTAAGCAATCTTAAGAAGGACAAAATTGGACGTATAACACTACAAGAGGTCAAACTATACTACAAAGCCACTGTAATCAAAATAGCCTGGTACTGGCATAAGAACAGGCATATAGATCAATGAAAACATATCAGAGAGCCCAGAAATAAATGCATGCCTTTATGATCAATCAATATTTGACAAAAGAGACAAGAACATATGATGGAGTAAAAACAGTTTCTTCAATAGTGTTGGGAAAATTGAACAAGTATGAGGGGGGACACCAAAAATAGTATTTATTAAAAACTGTGTATTTATTCTTAAATGTTTAAACTTCAGTCACCTTCAAAGTACTCTCAATTTGATGAAATATGGCTATCAAGACATTTTTTCCACAGCTCAAAACAGCCTTGAGCTCATCAAATTTGATGCCTTTTAGTACTTCTGCTCTTTCTTTTTTCACCACTTCCACTTCAGCACAAATTTTCACTTTGAGGAATTTTTTCATCCGGGAGGGGGAGAATTACTCAGGGTGAGATTAGGTGAATAGGAAGGGTGGAGCGTGGGTATCATGCTGTTTTTGGTCAAAAACTGCTGAACACTCAGAGCAGTATGTGCAGGTGCACTTATAAGTCACCCATCATGAAATGGGCAAACATGTTGAGTCTTCAAAAGAATTTCATGGAATCTAAATGTAGCCTCTCACAAGAATGCCAGGTAGTACACTGATACAAATGGGTTCCTAGAACACTCACCTAGAGGGAGAAGTCTGTACTACAAGGGCCCCACCCTCCAGAAGATAATTCTGTTTTTTCAGAGGGCCCCTCTCATGCATACAAAAAATGAAACTTACACCCTAAACAATATAAACTCAAAATGAATTACACTTACATTTAAGTCGTGAAATAATAATAGTGCCAAAGAATATACAGGCAGTAAAATGTGAGACATCTCTCATAGCAATATTTTTGCCAATATATCTCCTCAGGCAAGGGAAACAAAGAAAAAACTAATTAAATGAGCCTATAACAATCTTAAAAGTCTTTTTAAAGCAAAAGTAACTATCAAAAAAATGAAAAGGCAACCCACAGTATGGGTGAACATATTTGGCAATGATACATCTAATAAGGGGTTAACTCCAAAATATATAAAGAACTTACATGGCTCAACAACAAGAAGACAAACAATTAAAATAATAAATGGGCAAAGGACCTAAATAGACTTTTTCCCAAAGAGGACATACAGATGACTCATAGACATATGAAAGGATGCTCAGCATCCCGAGCCATCAGGGAGATGTAAATTAAAACCACAATGAGATATCCCGTCACACTAGTCACAATGGCCATCATTAATAAATCAACAAACAACAAGTGCTGGTGATGTTGTGGAGAAAAGGGAACCCTAGGGCACTGTTGCTACAAATATAGAGTGGTGCAGTCACTGTGGAAAACACTATAAAGTTTTCCTCAAAAAACTGAAAATGGAACTGCCTTTTAACCTAGCAATTCTACTTCTATGAATATATCTGAAGACACACAAAACACTAATTTGAAAGAATGTATGCACCCCTATTTTCATAGCAGAGTTATTGATAATTGCCAGGGTCTAGAAACAGTTAAAATGCCCATCATTAGATGAGTAAATAAAAAATCCATGGTACATTCATACAGTGGAATACTACTCAATTGTATAAAAGAAGGAAATTTTACCTTTCATGATAGCATGCATGGACCTGGAGATTATTATGCCAAGTGAAATAAATCAGTCAGAGAAAGACCAGTACCATATGATCTAACTTATATGTGGAATCTAATGAACAAAATAAACTGCTGAACAAAGTAGAAACAGAAGCATGGACACGTGGAACAGTCTGACAGCTGTAATCTATGTGATGTGTGTGTGTGTGCGAATAAAATCACATAGGCATGGCCAACAGTGTGGTGATAGACAGAGAGAAAGTATGGTAGAAGTTGGCAGAGGTGGGCAAAGGGGTAAAATGGGGATGAAAACAGACTTTGCTTTGGGCTATGGGCCCACAATGCAGTGTGCAGATAATGTTCTACTGAGTTGTACATTTGAAAACTGTATGGTTTGTAAACAATGTCATCCCAATAAATTTAATTTAAAAACATAACTATTCATTTCTAAGATTCTGCATCCCCATTTCTAAATTATCAACACTCCTTGTATCTTTCCTGTTGCTCAATGAGGTAAGATAATACTGGTTTCAGAGCCAGAAAACATGGTTTATATTCAAATATGGCCCTGATTTAGCCACTTTACCTCATTGCATCTCAATTTCTTGGTGGTAATATCTAGTTTGCAGATTGTTGTGAGATTTGAGATAATATGAGTATATATTCTTGTATATATTAAGCACTCATAAAGTCATTAAAATATTACTGAGATATTCATATGTAAATTACATAAAGAGTTCAAATTCAAACAAGTTGTCTTGTGTGTGAGCAGTTTTGGTACATTATTTGAAGTGAGAAGAAATTGAAACTAAGGATTTAAATGACAAGGATTATATACGGATTCCAATTATCTTCATCTTTTGGTTCTTCCATAATCCTTCCCTATTATTTTCAGTTAATTGGGCTTTTCTCTATCCTCAAATTCCCCCAGAATTAGGTGGTTTCATGAATAACTATGAAATATTTTTCAACAATATTATAAAATGCAGCTTTTAACAAACACAGTAGCCCTTTTCATGAGTGAAATAGAAGCATTTTCTCATTTAAAATATGAAGAATTAGGGATTTCTGCCAAGATGGAGGCATAGGTGGAAACACTGTGCCTTCTCCCACAACCAAGTTTGAATACAACAAAGGTTTGGAGAACAAAGACATAGCCAAAGAACAGAAAAATTGAATTATACGGAAGTCCGACAACAACTAACCGATCAACCGGGACAGTAAGAGGGGCAGAGCCAGCAGCAGAGCAGGGTCACGCAGGAAAGATCCCCCGACCCAGGTGCGCAAGTGGCCCAGACCCAGACAGGGTGTGGGGCAGACTGACCACGGTCGCACATTCGTGCACAGTGAGATGGATCATGCAGGCCCCAGGGGGCGAGGGCTGACAGCGGTGGCACACTCGCGTGCAGTGAGACGAAACGTGCGGGCCCTGGTGATGGTGGCAGCTGTGGCACCTGTGGGGGCCACGGCAGGAGGCGGCAGATGGGACGCCATTGCTCCTCCTTGACCCCGCCCCCACATACAGCATCACAACCCAGCGACTGAGTTGCCCTGCTCTGGTGAACACCTAGGGTTCCAATCCTGCTACATAACAAGCACAAGCAGCCCAAAAGATGGCGCAAGAAGAAATTAAAGTCCCAGAGCCGATAACTCTAAGTGACCAAGAGATTGCCAGCCTCTCAGACGCACAGTTCAAGACATTGTTTATCAGCATGCTCACAGAACTGGTAGATTATAGTCACAAATTATAGGAACATATGAAGGCTAAACTAATTGAAATGAAGGGAGATGCACAGGAAACCAATAGTGATGGAAAGGAAACTGGGACTCAAATCAATGGAATGGACCAGAAGGAAAAACAAAACATCCCACCAGAAAGGAATGAAGAAATGAGAATTCAAAAAAATGAGGAGAGGCTTAGGAACCTCCAGGACATCTTTAAACGTTCCAACATCCGAATTATAGGGGTACCAGAGGGGGAAAGAAACAGCCACGATTGGAAAACTTATTTGAATAAATAATAAAGGAGAACTTCCCCAATCTGGCAAAGGAAATAGACTTCCAGGAAATCCAGGCAGCTCAGAGAGTCCCAAAGAAGGTACACCCAAGAAGGAACACACCAAGGCACATCATCATTACATTAGCCAAGATTAAAATGAAGGAGAGAATCCTAGAAGCAGCAAGAGAGAAGGGGACAGTCACCTACAAAGGAATTCCCATCAGACTGTCAGCGGATTTCTCAAAAGAGACCTTACAGGCAAGAAGGGGATGGAAAGAAGTATTCCAAGTCATGAAATCCAAAGTTCTACATCCAAGATTGCTTTATCCAGCAAAGCTTTCATTTAGAATGGAAGGACAGAAAAAGTGCTTCTCAGATAAGGTCAAGTTCAAGGAGTTCATCATCACCAAGCCCTTATTATATGAAATGCTAAAGGGACTTATATAAGAAAAAGAAGATGAAAAATATGAACAGTGAAAGGACAGCAAACACACAGTTATTAACAACCACACCTAAAACAAAAGCAAACCAAGAGGACAGCTAGATCAGGAGTGCAACCATAGAAATGAAGAACACATGGAGGGTCAGAAACAGGGGGGTGGGATGGGGAGAAGGGGGGAGAAGGCACAGAAAATAGCATAGATGGTAGGTAGAAAATAGATAGGGGTGAGGGCAAGAATAGTAGGGGAAATATAGAATCTAAAGAACTTGAGACACATGGTTATAAACTAAGGGGGGAGAATGATGGGGGAGGGAGTTTGTGGGTGGAGGGGAATAGAACAACTGTAATGGTATAATCAATAAAAAATAACAAAAAAAGAAAATAAAATGAAGAATTATACAATGGGGTTGGAATTGAAATTTGATATATATTTTTTCATTTTATATTTACTGTTCTCTGTTATAGAAGAAAGGATAAAAAATGGACTTCATGAAGAACCAAAAAATATATTTAGACCTGTCTTTTTTCTAAAATGACTGAGGTTGCTACAACTACAGACTATCTGTCCAAAAAAGGCCTTTTATTTTTTATGCCTTATACCATCACAAAGGATTGTAATGGCTATGTGCTTACAATTGCATGTTTACCCCCAATCTCATATACATTTATCATTCTTAATGTAAATTCACCACCAGGGCTATAGATTATGGCTCTATGCTATGCACTTAGAGAAAAACTAATGAAAAGTATATATTATAGAGGAAGGGACTACCAGCTACTATGATTCCCAATACCAGATGCCCTGAAATTCTTTAACGTGTGTCAAAACTATTTCCAGAGATTACAGAATTAGTGGAAAAATGGAAAAAAGTACTTAACATGAATTGAAAATAACCTTTTTTCTTTTGTTCATATAATAACATGGTTGTGTAGTGAATTAAGTGAACTAAGTAAATTGTCATGTTGTTTTAAAACACAGGGTTATATGCTGTTATATTATTGTAATGAATAGAATAGAGTAGGCTCTGGCTGGTGTAGCTCAGTGGATTGAGCGCAGGCCTGCAAACCATATGATCGCGGTTCGATTCCCAGTCAGGGCACATGCCTGGGTTGCAGGCCAGTTCCCAGCAGGGGACCCACGAGAGGCAGCCATACATTGATATTTCTCTCCTTCCCTTCCCCTCTAAATATAAATAAATAAAATATTTTTAAAAAAGAATGGAGTAGAAATCTTTACTACTCTAGGGTATTGGGAAAGCAGTAGTTATATGAAGCACAAAGACATTTGCAGGGACAACTCCCCTGAAATAACTTTTTCTCACCTAAGTATTTACCCAGAAACTACAAGTAGTAACTTACCTTTCTATGATTTGACGGCATCAAAAGTTTTGCCTGCCCCAGATATTTCCCTTCCAAAGTACCAGATATCTTTACATTAGTCACACCTTTAGATAGAGTTTATAAAGGCCCTGGTGATCATAATTTTATCATCTAAATATATGATGGCTTAAACATAATGGCCTATGAACTATATGAAACCTACATGTATGTTTTATTTGACCAGTAAGCTTTAAAAAGTCTACATTTAAACATGGAGAACTTTCAAATAAACATGATGTTTCATACATCTTTCAACAACATGAAATCTAGCAAAACTTAACTCAATGATTCCTACACAGAGAACAATGACTCTGAGCAAGTCACTTCATCTCTGAATCTTTGTTTCCTCACCTGCAAAATAAAGATAATGATATCTGGATCACAAAAATGTTATTAGGGTTAAATAAGATAAACAGAGAGAACTTACTACATATTAAGCACTTGATCAATGATAATAAGTATCAACATTGATCAGTAGGTGTTCCCTATACTATAGATAAGGTGCATTCCTTCAAATTTGGCTCCAACATTTCTGCACCAGATATTTCTCCCAATACAGATGATGAACATTAGTTGCCATTTTATCAGTACATTTGCACTGCTCCTTTTCTTATAGTAAGAATACTTTATTTTTCAAAATGAATGACAAACTGAGAGGACTTGCATATTTCAAGAAAAATACAAAAGAACATGAAAACACTAAATGTCCAGGTACTTCAAACATTGCCTCATTTCTAAGTAAGGTGGACCTTGACTACCATAAAAAGTGCTAATTTAATTAAAGTTTCCCCCCATTTGCAAGCATGGTTGTTCTCACAATTTGCATTTCAAATTGGTCATTCTTATTTTCAAAGGTTCAAGACTTCAAAAAGATCCCAAGATATCTGAGGAGTGCATTAAAAACAAAGTCGGCATACTTTGCTATAAATATCTTAAGTAAAAATGTGTTTTTGATAATCACTAATTCTTCATAATCACTAACATAAAAATGTTGTATATTTGTATAAGAAATAACCTTGAATGCCTACTTTATGGAGGATGTTCTTAGAACTGTGCATGAAATGACAGTGAATAATAATGGTGTCTAAACATTCTGGTTAATTGAGAATAATTTTGAAGGTCATTAAGCATTTTGCTCCAACTCCTTACCATGCTAGATACAATGGATTTTGCTCTACATGGCCAAATATATTAAATAAAAATGTAAAAATTATAGGGTTTCACTTTATTTTACTATTTTAACATTCTTACCAATTTCTAGATTCTCTTACCTCAGTTGTTACATTCATAACAATCAGCATAATGTTAGTTATGGCTACTTTGAGTAAACATTTGTATTTCTTATTGTTTACTTAATAACGCATGCTTCTTTAGGCTGTCTTTAAAGAATTTGTGATGACAAGAAAATTCATCTCTCTCAAACATGATGCATTTAAATCAGTTTGGGTTTGAGTTGGTAAATGGTAAATTGCTCAAAAACTTAATACTAAGTAGGATGCATTTGCTTGTGGTGAAAGAGAATTTGAAATGAGATCTCACCTTATGCTGCTCTGGAAATGGAAAGCCAATCCCATTGTCAGGTATCATTAGTATTTTATATATACCTGCACAACTCAAGGAGCATACCAAAATGTGTTCAACTTTTTAAAAGCAGGATTTGCAACAATGGGATTTTAGTCAATCCCTTTACCTTTTTCACCCAGAAAAAAATTTAAAACCAATGGGATTCTTTAAAGAATATGCCAGTGGACACTATACTTTCTCTGCATCACCTGCTACGTCTAATCCTAAGGAGTGCTCCTGCATCCAGGTTTTTTCTCATACAAAACTACTTTTCATATATCAGTATCATCGATCTTTTTAAATAGAGTACAATTTTGATCATGCCACCCCTTCAGGCTTCCCAATACCTGCTAAGTTTAAATGTTTTAACCAGGCATGTAAGTGTAAGTCTCACCTCTTGTAACTAACTACTCCCATCCTTATGTAGTTATATTTCATGTTTTAATTATACCAAACTACTTATAACTTCATACATATTTATTTCCTTTTGTATCCAGAATTTAACACACATAGTCCCTCCCATCTGCCTTGCACACCCTTTAACATTTCACCCAGACTTTTCTAATGCTAACCCTTACTTATTCTTCATGTCTCAGCTAAAACAGCCTTCCTCTAGGAAGCTCCTCTGACTTTCAAAGACTGTGTTAAATATCCCCCCTTCATTTTCTCAGAGCACTTTGTAATTTCTTGGTCAATAATGCCACTTAATTTTAATTGCTTGTTTATGTGACTAACTTTTAAGTACATTGTGAACACCATGAAAACAATTTTACCTTGTTAATCATTATATTCTCAACCCCTAGCATAACGGTTTCAAATAACTTTTTGTTAAGTGAGTAGGCCTCCTATCCTATAGTCATAGACTGTTTACATTAGAGAATCAGTGGCTAAGTGGGCACCCTGAAAATAGGGGAGTTTTAAAGTCTGGAGGAGGGATGCTACCACTTGAGTTGCCTGTCACAGACAGAAATTCAATCTATAAAGTAAAGCTATTACAAAGAGGTCTCTTGTCCTGGCTGATGTGGCTCAGTGGATTGAATGCTGGACTGTGAGGCAAAGGGTCACTGATTCAATTCCCAGTCAGGGCACATGCCTGAGTTGCAGGCCAGGTCCCCAGTAGGGAGTGCACCAAAGGCAACCACACATTGATGTTTCTCTGTCTTTTTCTCCCTCCCTTCCCTCTCTAAAAAAACATAAATAAATACAATCTTAAAAAAATAGAAAGGTATCTTTACTAAGACTTTTAAAAATAAATATGTATGAAATTGTATTTTCATTTCTTTTTTAAAATACTCTATGTATCCATTTTTAGAGAGAGGGAAGGGAGGGGGAAAGAGAGGGAGAGGAACATCAATGTGTGGTGCCTCTCATATGCCCCCAACTGGGGACCTGGCCCGCAAACCAGACATGTGCCCTGACTGGGAACCGAACTAGCCACCACTCCATTTTTGGGCTGGCACATAATCCATTTAGCCACACCAACCAGGACTTTTGTCTCAAATTTTCATTTTTCTCTGTCTTAGCCTGTCTCTTTTCTTTTCTTTTTTTTACTTTTTTTCTTGTTCTTTTTTTCTTTCATCCTACCCTGTCTTTTTTCATTTCACTTGTAATTTCTCCTTGTCTTAGCCTGGTTTTTGTTCCTCACTCTTAGTATTCCCTCTCCCTTTATCATCTCAAAATTTCGTCTCTTTCCTCGAGACATCTTTAAGCTTTTCTTTTTTTCTCCCTTATTCCCATTCCACCTACATTAATCTTAGCTCATTTGTTGTTGATAGTGCTGTCTGCATCTGTTTCTCTAGTTTGGTTCCTTTTTGTTATTATTTATTTACATTTTTTCATTTTCCTTTCTCTCGGTCACTTTATTTTCCTTTAATTTCCATTTAAACCTAATACTATAAGATTACCTTCTCTTACTCCATTCTGCTTCCATCATTCTTTTTATTTTTGATATAAATTTTACCTTCTGTTTTTACATTGCTCTGACTCCCTACTTTTATTAATGCTCCTCCCTCTACCCTCTCAAAATCTATTTTCTTTCAGTTAGTCATTTCATATTCACTTCTCCTTTCTTATAATAGTTAATCTCTTTACATCCTTATTAATACTTGTCTGATTTCTGAATCAAACAAGTATTAGAAGAAAAAACTAGTAAAATACAAGAAACCAACCTCAAAGGAAAAAAAACTAAAAAAAAAATCAAATCCATGGAGAGTCAACAATAAGTTATTAAACAACAAATGGGTAAATGAGGAGGTCAAGGAGAAATTTCAAAGTTTCTGGAAACAAATGAAAATGAATACACAACAACCCAACACCTATGGGACCCAGGAAAAGCAGTCCTGAGAGGGAAGCTAATAACAATACATGCCTATCTAAAAAAACATAGAAACATTTCAAATACACAACCTAACTCTACATCTACAAGAACTGGATGAACAACAAATAAAGCCCAAAGTGAGTAGGAGGAAGGAAATAATCAAGATCAGGGCAAAATTAAATGATACTAAAAGAACAATTCAAATGATCAATAAATCCAGGAGCTGGTTCTCTTAAAAGATTAACAAAATAGACAAGCCAATAACTAGACTCATCAAGAAAAAAGGAGAAAAGCCCAAATAAATAAAAACAGAAACAAGAGAGGAGAAATTACAACCAGCACCACAGAAATACAAAGGATTGTAAGAAATTACTACGAATGACTATATGCCAAGAAATTTGAGCCCTGGTTGGTGTGGCTCAGTGGACTGAGCACTAGACTGCAGACCAAAAGGTGGTCAGTTAGATTCCCCATCAGGGCACATGCCTGGATTTTGGGCCAGGTCCCCATTTGGGCACGTGCAAGGGACAGTCAACCAATGTTTCTCTCACACTTTGATGTTTCTCTCCCTCTCCTTCTCTCTCCTTCCTGCTCTCTAAAAATAAATAAATCAAATATTTTTTAAAAAGAATATATGAAAACCTGAGTGAAATGGACAAATTTCTAGAAATATATAATGTTCTAAAACAGAGTCAAAAAGAAACAGAAGGCCTGAACAGCTAACAGCTAGTGAAATTGAAGCAGTAATAAAAAACTCCCAGCACACAAATGCCCTGGACCAGAATGGCCATCATTAGCAAATCAACAAGCAGCCATTGCTGTTGAGGTTGTGGAGAAAATGGAATCCTAGTGCACTGTTGATGGGAATACAGACTGGTGCAGCCAGTGTGGAAAACAGTATGGAATTTCCTCAGAAAACTAAAAATGGAACTGCCTTTTAACCCAGCAATTCTGCTGCTGGGTTAAAATCTTTTAGGATTCTACTGCCTAAGAATCCTAAAAGACCAATCCAAAAGAACCTATGCACCCCAATGTTTGTGGCAGTGTTATTTATAATCACCAAGTGCTGGAAACAGAATAAATGCCCATCAGTAAATGAGTGAATAAAAAAACTCTAGTAAACAAGCGGGCAAAATGTAACCAGAGACATTGAAATTAAGAACAAACTGACAATAACCAGAGAGGAGATGGGAGGGGATAATGGGAGAAAAAACGGGAAGGGTTTTCAAGAACAATTATAAGACACATGGACAAAACCAAAGGGGGGGTGGGAGGAAAATGCAGACAACTGTACTTGAACTACAATAAAAATTATGAATAAATAAAATAAATAAAAACTGTGGTAATGTTACACAGCAGAAAGAAAGAAGGCACTCCTACCCTTCACAACAGCATGGATGGAACTGGAGAGTATTATTCTAAGTGTGTTGCAGGAAGAAACACTGAGAGGAGATAGTGGAAAACACGAGAAGTTTATTACATGCATGGGCCCAGAGGAGTCAGTCTCCAAATTCTGAGCCCTGAACAAAGGGTTCTTGGGGTTTATATAGTCTGCAGGGTCTTCCTGTATACATGGCAAAGAGGGATACAGAAGCAGAATGCGGAAGTGAGTTCTGGCTATGGGGCTTATCTTAGTCCTTAGGAACATCCTGTTACTGGCTTTCTTAAACGGCCGGCTAGCTCTTCCCTGTGGTTCTTCAGGGTCGGGTGAACAAAGGTTTTCCATATCAAGTGAAATAAGCCAGGTGGTGAAAGACAAATACCATATGATCTCACATATAATTAGGACCTAATCAACAAAACAAGCCAGAAAAATAGAACCAGAGACTTGGAAATAAAGAACAAGCTGACAGTCACCAGAGGGGAGAGGGAAGGGGGATAATTGGGGAAAGAAGAGGAAGGGTCAATTCAAGGAACACTTATAAAGAATCCATGGACAAGGACAGCCAGGGAGAGGATCGAATGTAGGAGAGGCAGCATGGACAGGGCAGGGAAGAACAATGCAGGGGAACAATGGTGACAACTATAATTGAACAACAATAAAAAATAAATAAAAGTCATACACAGTTTGATATCACCCAATCAACTGTGCCATATCAAGTAAATAATATCAATAATAATGACAATTACATCAACTAACATTTAATGAGAGGCAGCACAATATGATGATTAGGAGAACAGTCTCTATAGCTGCACTGCCTGGGTCCAAACTCTTATTTTACTGCTTAGTAGTTGTTTGACCCTAACAAGTTACTTGACCTCTGTGCTTTGTTTTGTAAAAATGGGGATAATAATAGTACCTAGTTAATTAAATTGTTAAGAATTAATGGGAAGGAGGTGGGAAGCACTGGGTGGGGCAGGGCTGGGAATATAAGACAGAAAACTGTACTTGAACAAGAATTAAATAATAAAAAATAGTTTCTAAAAAAAAGAATTAAGAATAATTATACATGTAATGAGCTAAGTTCAGTTACTAGCACCCAGTAAGTGCTCTCTCTATTTTAGCTATTACTACTGGGCACTATGTGTCACTCACTATTCATGGAGACCTCCACTACAACTATATCCAAGCAACTCAAGTCACTCCCAACCACTTTATCTGTGCTGTGCCTATAATATAAATGCTTATTTCACAGTGAATTTCTGGCTATCTTCTTGATTCAACTAGGCCTCATTAAGGGCCCATAATTCTTTCACCACCTCGCTTACTTCACTTATTGTAATACTCTCCAGTTCTTTCCATGTTCTCCCTGATGGGTAGGAGCTCCTTTGTTCTTTCCACTTCAAAGTATTCCATTATGTAAATGTACCACAATTTATTGATCCAATCATTTAGTGTTGGGCACCTAGGCTGCTTCCAGAACCAGGCTATACTAAATTGTGCTGCCATGAACATTGGGGTGCATAGTTTCTTTTGAATTAGTGTTTAAGGATTCTTAGGGTATAGAGCCAGCAGTGGAATTTCAGGGACAAAAGGCAATTCTATTTTTAGTTTTCTGAGAAAATTCTATACTGTTTTCCACAGAGGCTTCACCAGTTTGCATTTCCACGAACAGTGCACTACGGTTCCCTTTTCTCCACAGCCCCCCTAGCACTTACTGTTTGTTGATTTGTCTATGATGGCCACTTTGACCAGTGTGAAGTGGTATCGCATTGTGGTTTTAACTTGCACCTCTCTGATCACTAGTGATACTGAGCATCCTTTCATATGTCTCTTGTCTCTGGGCCCTGTGTATGTCCTCCTTGGAGAAGTGTCTGTTTAGTTCCTTTGCTCATTTTTTAATTGGATTGTTTGTCTTCCCGGAGTGGAGTCATGTAAGTTATTTTTATATTTTGGAAATTAAATCCTTGTCTGAGGTATCATTGACAAATATATGTTCCCATACAGTTGGTTCTCTTTTTGTTTTAATGCTGTTTTCTTTAGCTGTGCAGAAGCATTTTATTTTGATGACATCCCATTTATTTATTTTTTTATTTATGTCCCTTGGTCTAGGGAACATATTGGTGAAAATATTGGTGCATAGGATATCTGAAATTTTCCTGCCTATCTTCTCCTCTAGAACTTTTATGGTGTCATTACTTATATTTAAGTCTTTTATCCATCTTGAGTTTATTTTTGTGTATGGTGTAAGTTGGTGGTCAAGTTCCATTTCTTTGCATGTAGCTGTCCAGATCTCCCAGCACCATTTGTTGAAGAGGCTATCTTTGCTCCATTTTATGCTGCTGCCTGCTTTGTGGAATATTAATTGACCATAGAGACTTGGATTTATTTTTGGGCTCTCTATTCTGTTTCATTGATCTATGTGTCTGTTCTTATGCCAGTACCAGACTGTTTTGATTATCATGGTCTTGTAGTATAGTTTGACATCTGGTGTAGTGATCCCACCAACTTTGTTCTTCTTTCTCAAAGTTTTGCAGCTATTCAGGGTCATTTATGGTTCCATATAAATTTTTGAAATGTTTGTTCTATATCTGTCAAATATGTCATTGGTATTTTAATAAGGATTGGGTGAATCTATGAATAGCTTTGGGTAGTATAGACATTTGATGATGTTACTTTTTCCAGTCCATGAATATGGTATATGCTTCCATTTATTTGTCTCTTCCTTAATGTCTTTCATCAGTGTTGTGTAGTAGGTCTTTCACTTCCTTGGTTAGAATTATTCTTAGGTACCTTATTTTTCTTGTTGCTATAGCAAATGGGATTTGTTTCCTGATTGCGGTTTCTGGTATTTCATTGTTGGTATGCAAAAATGCCTTTGATTTCTGAATATTGACTTTGTATCCCACTGTCTTGCCAAATTCACTTATTAGGTAGAGTAGTTTTTTGGTGGAGTCTATAGGATTTTCTATGTACACTATCATGTCATCTGCAAACAATGACAGTTTTGTTTCCTCCTTTCTGATTTGGATGCCTTTATTTCCTTTTCTTGTCTGATCACTATGGATAAAACTTCCAATACTATATTGAATAGAAGTGGTGAAAGTGGAAATCCTTGTCTTTTTCCTGATCTTAATGGGAAAGCTTTTAGTTTTTGCCCATTGAGTATGATGTTAGCTGTAGGTATCTCATATATGGCCTTTATTATGTTGAGGAATGCTCCTTTTATTCCCATTTTGATGAGTGTTTTGATCATAAATGGGTGCTGAACCTTATCAAATGTTTTTTCTTCTTCTTTTGATATGATCATATGATTTTTGTCTTTCCTTTCATTTATGTGATGTATTAATTTACTCATTTGCGAATATTGAACCACCCTTGCATACCTGGAATGAATCCAACTTGGTCATGGAGTATGATTTTTTTAATGTATTGTTGGATGTGATTTGCCAATATTTTGTTGAGGATTTTAGCATGTATGTTCATCAGCAATATTGGCCTGAAGTTTTCTTTCTTCATTATGTCTTTATATGATTTTTAGGATTAGGATGATACTGGCTTCATAAAAAGGGTTTTGGAGTCTTACGTTATTTTGAATTTTTTGGAATAGTCTGTGAAGGATGGTGGTTAGCTCTTCCTTAAATGTTTTGTAAAATTCTCCTGTGAAACCATATGGTCCAGGGATTTTGTGTGTTGGGAGTTTTATGATTACTGCTTTGATTTCGCCAGCTGTTATTGGTCTGTTCAGATTTTCTTCTTCTTCATTCAGTTTTGGAAGATTATATTTTTCTAGAAATTTGTCCATTTTACCTAGGTTTTCAAATTTCTTTGCATAGAGTTTTTCATAGTAATTTCTTACAGTCCTTTGTATTTCTGTGGGGTCAGTTGTAATCTCTTCTCTTTCATTTCTCATTGTATTTATTTGGGTCCTTATTCTTTTTTTCTTCTCGTACCCTTCTCCTTCTCTGCCATCTTCTTTCTCCCAAAATTATTTTAAATTTTATCTTTAACAAATGCAGACTGAGTTTTACTAACCTAGGAATCTTTGTGAGCATCTCAAACACAGTCACTTACAGGAGCCAGTCTGATTATATAAATAAGTAAAATGTAGTGGGTATTAGTGAAACCTGTGGCAATCTTTGAAGTTCCTTTCAGAATAAGGGAAGATGCTTCTTATTCTTTGGTCTAGCTTACTGTTGCTAGCTTGAACATGAGGTCACTGTAGCAAGATCTTCCAGGTTTAAAGGAAAGTATAAATCTGTGGGGTTTTTTAGGTAAAGTTTCCAGATTTTTCATTTATTTTGAGCCATCTACATCCTCTTGTTCAAGCAGAGTGCATGTGTATGTGTGCCACATTAAGCCCAAGTATTGCCAGTTAGAAAACTCTCTTGTACTATACACTATTGTTCAGGATAATCAAGTAAAATATAACCAGAGACATTGAAATAATGAACAAACTGACAGTGATCAGAAAAAAAGGGAGCTAGGGGTAACAGGGGAAAATAGGGGAAGATCCATCAAGGGACATGTATAAAAAACACATGGATGAAGCGAAAGAGGGTAGGTTTGAGGGTGGGAGGTGGGGATGGGTGGATCAGGAGGCCATGGTGGGGTGAAAATGTAGACAACTGTACTTTAACAACAATAAAAAGAAGAAATGAAATGAAAAAATTAATACATAGGTATATTGACTGCTATGAGAGTGTCAATTCATATATTCAAGATGAAAACTTTCTTTCATTCATTGAAGAAATATTTGATTGAACATCAGACAGGCAAGAAACATGAGTCAACCACAGCACTGAACTTATCCCAAACCACAATGAGTACCTGCTCATACTAACTCCTTTTATGTCAGTTGCATGCACTTATAAGATGGCTGGCTAAAGCCATTATGAAGAAGTAAGGAGTAAGCCATTTTATCTGTGCAAATTGTTTCATACCTCAGGCAGAAATCACCACAACATACATCATTATAAGTTTCAAACAGGAAAACAATTCTATATTTCACCTATACTCATTTTAGAGATTAGCTTTAACCTGCCAGCTGCTCCTAGCAGCTGTTGCTAATAGACAGTTAATGGCAAGATATCCTTCCTGCTCAGTCCCTGCTCTTCAATGCTCTCTTCCCATTAATAGCTACCTAACTAAAGTAAACTGATCCCAATTTATTCCCCAATTTAGGGAAATGTGTTTAATTGTTTTTTTAACCTGCAAAGGGGAATCTATGTTGAGAAACATAGAAGTCAACACAGGAGCTTAAAAACATCATCATGGTTTCATTAACTGGCTATGGAATCATAGCCAGTTAATCTCTCATGGGTCTGGGAGGAAAAGAAAGGACACTAAAGCTAATACAGAACAGCATATTTGAGTCATTACTTCAAGTTGTAAGTTATATTTACTTGATGTGATTGAGAGACAGGAGGATCCAGTTTTGTTCTTTCCTAGCAAAGGATTTCTCTACCACTCACAATCTGTCTTGGTTCATCCTGAGCCTTCTATTGCCAGGAGGTCAAAAAGAAAGATTTCAGCTCTAGGGTTCCTATTGCACTAGCATTTGCAAGGACTGTGACTTGGAACATCCTTAAGGAATATCCTAGGAGCTTAGCTTCATGCTATCAGAGGTTGGGTTATTTGGAATATAAATCTTTGTGACATTATTGTGTTTTCTCTAAGCTTGCCCTAAACCATCTAAAATGTTGCCTTGACTCTACAGTTCATTGTTTACTAAAAATTCATCTCACAAAACACAATGTACAACTATTATTAGGAAAGGGCAATATTTGAAATGGAATTGGAAATGATTTTAAAAAGTAGAAAACAAAAACAATAGCCTGGGGAAAATGGAGATTTATACCTTATTCCCAGAGAAACATTTATACCTGAGACCTGATCTAGGCATCACTCTCAAATAATGTAAGAAAAATAAACTGTTTCTTTATGTTAGGACCAGAGCCCATGGAAACTACATACAATTTTTCCAGAACATTAATGAAATGTACAGTGAAAACACGCTATCAGACCTGGCTGTTGTGGCTCAGTGGTTGAGTGCCAGCCTGTGAACCAAAGGGTTGCCGGTTTGATTCCCAGCCAGAGCCCATGCCTGGGTTGCAGACCAGGTTCCCACTAGGAGGCACATGAGAGGCCACCACACATTGATGTTTTTCTCCCTCCCTCCCCCTCTCTAAAAGTAAATAAATAAAATCTTTTTTTAAAAGATACTATCAAAAGTCATCTAGATTGTGTGGTACTCCATAACATTGCAACCCTCTTTTCCATGCCAAACTAAACTCTTTTATAAAAGTTGTTCTCACTATGTAGGATGCTTTATACCATCAATTAAGTTAACTTATATCAATGAGCATCTACATTGTACATAGCAATGTGCTAGTCACTGAGAAGTATGGAATAAATAGAACATGACCCGTACTTAATGGAAACTTCAATCTCATATTGCCTAGTATGTCTACTATACCACATATCAATGTATTTAAAATATTTGACTTTATAATCCTGTTTCCCAATAAGAAGCTTTTGGCCACCAAGCTCAACATCATACTCACCATTATACATCAAGAATGCCACTATTTTTTCCCTTCAGTTTATCTGTTACTTTGCCTTATATTGCCTCAAATATGCATGCATTCCTATGCATCTGTATATTAAGATCTTCAAAGTGATTGACTAGTCAAAGTATATAGATATATACTAAGTATTGAGTAAATAGCATTAAGTGGTTGATTCTACAACTTCCATAGGATCAATAGCTCTCATGTAATTCTATCTCTAAATTTAAATGTAAATTTTCATTTCAAATAAAATGATCATTTATATCCACAAGAAGATAGTTGCTTCAGAGGAAAGAGCATTACCTGTGATGACAGAAAATGTGTTCAAGGGCTCTCTATGCTTTACTGTGTGACTTGGGGTAAATTGTTTCAAATCACTGAGGTCCAATTCCCATCTCTGGAAAATCAGAGGATAATATGGTCTTCTCCTTCTATTACTGGGAGCTGTGAGACTAAAGCTAGCTATCAAAGTGTATATAAAATTTTAGTTATTTTTCATAAAAATTATTACTATATTTTAATAAAAATATTACATTTCGCCCTGGCTGGTGTAGCTCAGTGGATTGAGTGCGGGCCTGTGAACCAGACGATCACGGTTCGATTCCCAGTCAGGGCACATGCCTGGGTTGCAGACCAGTTCCCAGCAGGGGACTCATAAGAGGCAACCATACATTGATAGTTCTCCTCTGTCTTTCCCTTCCCCTCTAAAGATAAATAAATAAAATTATATTAAAATATTACATTTCAGGCCCTGGCTGGTGTAGCTCAGTGGATTGAGTGCGGGCCTGTGAACCACATGATTGCAGTTCGATTCCCAGTCAGGGCACATGCCTGGGTTGCAGGCCAGTTCCCAGCAGGGGACTCACAAGAGGCAACCATACATTAATATTTTCTCCTTCTCTCCTTCCCTTCCTCTCTAAAGATAAATAAATAAAATCTTTAAAAAAATAGTACATTTCATTAACAACTTTCCCTCATGGCTTATCTTTTATTAAATAACATCTATTCTTTAAATATTTCTTTACATTCCTTTCCTTAACAAGAAAAGCCAAGAAAGGTACTGGTCCACATAACTATGTGTTCTCTTAATAAAGCTAACATATGTCACACACCTAAGTAATGATTTTCAAAAATATATAATATAATAAATTAGGACTCCTGGCCAAAATAGAGACATAGGTAGATATGTCTTGCTTCCTCATACAACCAAAAGAAGGACAACAACCAATTTAAAAATAAAAAAAATAACCAGAATTGCCAGAAAATCAAACTGTATGGAAGTCTACAACCAAGGAGTTAAAGAAGAAACATTTATCCAGACCAGTAGGAGGGGCAAAAATGGACAGCTGATGCAGAGAGGACATGCAGCAAGGTGGTGGCTGGCAGACAGGCAGGCAAGGTGGCTGCTGGCGAACCCAGTGGTCCTACATTAATGTAGGGATAAACTGAGAGGAGCATCTAGAGAGTGAGACACATTGCCCAACCCAGTGAAATAAAGCCTTAAAACCTATAAAAATCTGTGGGGGTTACAACAGTGGGAGAAACTCCCAGTCTCACAAGAGAGTCCATTGGAGGGACCCATGGGGTCCTAGAACATATACAAACTCACCCACCCAGCAATCAGCACCAGAAGGGTCCAATTTGCTTGTGGGTAGGGGAGGAAGTGACTGAAAGCAGGGCAACAGCAGAGTAAGTGGCATTGCTCCCTCTGTGACCCCTCTCTGACATAGTGTCACAATGCAGCCATGTGGGTTGCCCCACCAAGGCAAATAACTAAGGCTCCATCTCTTACTACATAACAGGTGTGCCAAAACAAAGAAATATGGCTGAAATGAAAGAAGAGATCAAAACTCCAGAAAATGAACTAAGCAACGAAAAAATAACCAACCTATCATATGCAGAGTTCTAAACACTGGTAATCATCATGCTCACATAAGAGGCTGAGTACACATGCAAAATAGAGGAAGAAGTTGAAGGCTATGCAAAGCAAAATAAAGAAAAATATATAGGGAACCAACAGTGAAAGAAAGGAAATGGGGACTCACATCAAAGACTTAGAAAGAAGAAAGAAAGAAATATCCAACCAGAATACACTGAAGAAACAAGAATTCAAAAAAAAATGAGGAGAGGCTTATGAACCTCTGAGACAACTTTATGCATTCGAACATCCAAATCACATGGGTGCCAGAATGAGAAGATGAAGAGCAAGAAAATGAAAACTCATTTGAAAAAATAATGGAGAACTTCCCCAATCTGGTAAAGGAAATAGACATGCAAGTCCAGGAAGCTCAGAGAATACCCAAAAAAATCAGACCCAAGGGAGCACACACCAAGGCACATCCTAATTAAATTACCCAAAACTAAACATAAGGAAAACATCTTAAAAGCAGCAAGAGAAAAGGAGACAGTTACCTACAAAGGAGTTCCCATAAGACTATCAGCTGATTTCTGCAAAAAGAAAGAAAGAGAGAGAGAGAGAGAGAGAGAGAGAGAGAGAAAGAAAGAAAGAAAGAAAGAAAGAAAGAAAGAAAGAAAGAAAGAAAGAAAGAAAGAAAGAAAGAAAGAAAGAAAAAATCCTTACAGGAAGAAGTGCCTGGAAAGAAGTATTCACAGTCATAAAAGGCAATTGCCTACATTGAAGTTTACTTTATCCAGCAAAGCTATCAATTAGAATGGAAGGGAAGATAAACTTCTTTCCAGATAAGGTAAAGTTAAAGGAGTTTATCATCACCAAGCCCTTATTAAATGAAATGATAAAAGGACTTATCTAAGAAATAGAAGATCAAAAATATGAACAATAAAATGACAACAAACCTCACAACTATCAACAACTGAACATAAAAAACAAAAACAAACTAAGCAAACAACTAGAACAGGAATAGAATCACAGAAATGGAGATCACATGGAGGGTTATTAGTGGGGAGGGATCGGGAAAGAATGGGGGAAAAGGTACAAGGAATAAGAAGTATAATTGGTAGGTACAAAATAGACAGGAGATGGTTAAGAATAGCATAAGAAATGGAGAATTCAAAGAACTCATATCTACAACCCATGAACATGAACTAAGGGGGGTGATTCTGGTGGGGGCAGGAATGCTGGAGCATGGGGGATGCAGGGTGGAAGGGAATAAAAGTAAGAGAAAAATGGGACAACTGTAATAGCAAAATTGATAAAATACTCTTAAAATTAAAAATAAAATTCGAAAGCCAAAATATAAATATATAATGTGACAAATTACACTGATAAAAATTTAATTTATTTTACATTCACCTGAGGATATGTTTACTGATTTTTAGAGAGAGAGAAAGGAGGAAGAGAGAGAGCAGGAAGTAAAAGAGAGAAAGAAACATTGGTTGATTGGTTGCCTCCTGTACATGCCCCAACCGGGGACCTAACCTTCAACCTAGGTACGTGCCCTGACCAGGAATTGAATCCACAACATTTTGGTGTATGGGATGACATTCCAAGAAAATGAGCTACCCAGCTAGGGCAATAACTTAATGTTTATGATTAAGAAGTCCGTTAAGATTTGACAAGTTTACCCTAAAATTTATATGGGAATGCAAGGGACTCAGAATAGCCAAAGCAATCTTGATAAAGAAGAAAAAAGTTGGAAGGCACACTCTTCCTGACTTCAGAACTTATTACACAGCTGCAGTAATCAAGATAGTGCAGTTCTGTATAAGGATAGAATATAGACCAATGAACATAAATGAGAGTCCACAAATATATCATTGTTTATTTTTTAAAGGATATAAAGATGATTCAATGGTGTAGAAATAAACCCTTCAACAAAAGCTTTTGGAATGAATAGCTATCTACATGATGAGGAATCTGGATACAAGCCAAAATCCTATATATATGATCTTTCAGGCCAGACTATAAGCAATTATAAAGGCTTTACCTTGCAGGCCTCATTCCCCAGACCAGATGTGGTACACAACCAGCACATTACAAGCTCTACAGGTAGTCGCAGTCAAGAACACAACCCTCTGGCTGGTGTGGCTCAGTAGACTGAGCACTCGCCTGGGAACCAAGGGGTCACCAGTTCAATTTCCAGTCTAGGGCACACACCTGGGTTGTGGGCCGGGTCCCTGGTGGAGGATCCTTGAGAGGCAACCACACATTGATGTTTCTCTCCCTCTCTTTCTCCCTCCCTTCCTCTCTATGAAAGCGAATAAATAAAATCTTTTAAAAAAGATCTCAACCACCTGCTCTGGCTCATTGGGTTGGGCATTGTACCACAAAGTGAAAGGTCACCACAGGGCACATGCCTGCAACATCAGGTACCTAGCTGGGGCCATGCTCAAGGCAACCAATCGATGTTTCTCTCACACACAGTTGTTTCTCTCCCTCACAGAAGTTTCTCTCCCTCTCTTTCTCCATTTCTTCCCCTCTCTCTAAAAATAAATGAAACACCTATTCCCCAACACCAGCCATGCTTCTACATTTCTGTATTTTTACCCTGTGTGCCTCAAATGAGATCTCCTCATCAAGGGCCTTCAATCGCAAGCTCTTCCTCCTCTCACTACCGATCTCTGGATTCCTAAAACAGAAGGAAGCTTTTGTTTGGAAGATCACCTCACACCCTCCTCATCCTTCCTGTACTCATCTGGGCTGATACATTTGTTACTATCCTTGTGATTTTTGAGGAGAAAAATGGAATACTGGGGGTACTGGAACCTTCTTTCTTGTCTCTTGCTTATTCTATCACAGTAAGTGAATAAAGTCTTGATTGTTACTTTCACTCTGGCTTGTTTTAATTCACCCTGATACCTGGCAACTCCTAATACAAACAAAAGAATGAAGTTGAACCCCTACTCCACACCATACACAAAGATTAACTCAAAATGGACCATATATCTAAATGTAGGAGCTAAAAATATAACATTCCTTGAATAAAAAATAGGTATAAAATAACCAGATCTTGGGATAGACAAAGCCTTCTTCTATATGACACCAAAAGCACAAGCAACACAAGAACAAATCAGATAAATTTGACTTTGTCAAAATCTAAAACTTATGTGTTTCAAAGGAAACCATAAATACAGTGAAAAGACAGCCCACAGAATGAGGGGAAAACACTTTCTAATAATATATCTTATAAGGAATTTGTATTTGGAGTATATATAGAACACTTCTAACTCAATAATAAAAGGAGAAGTGAACCAATTTAAAAATGTTTACAAAATTTTAATGGGCATATCCCCAAGAAAGATATACAAATAGCCAATACATACCTGAAATGATACTCAACATCATTAGCCATCAGGTAAGTGTAAATCAAAACCACAATGAGATACTACTTCATACCCACTAACTTAACTAAAAATTGAAAAAGTAGACAATAACAAATGTTGGCAAGGATGTGGAAAAATTGAAACCTTCACACAATACCAGTGGTATTGTAAACTGGTTCACCACTTTGTGTGTTTGGCAGTTTGCCAAAAAAGTTAGAATTATGGTACAATACACTGATTCAATTTCTAGGTATATAACTAAGATAAATTGAAGCATTTTTCATAAAATGGTACATGAATGCCCATGTCAGCATTATTGATAATAGGCAAAAAGTGGAAACAAACCTGGCTGGTATGGCTCAGTGGATTGAGCACAGGCCTGCAAACCGAAGGGTCACCAGTTCAATTCCCAGTCAGGGCACATGTCTGGATTGCAGGCCAGGTCCCCAGTAGGGGGTGTGTGAAGACAACCATACACTGATGTTTGTCTCCTTTTCTTTCTCCGTCCTGTCCTCTCTAAAAATAAATAAATAAATAAAAATTTTAAAAGTGGAAACAACCTAATGTCCATCAAACTAGTTAATGAATAAACAAAATATTTTATATTCATACAATAAAATATCACTTGGCTGTAAACAGGAATGAAGTACATTATACAACATGGATGAAACCTGAAAACATTAGGCTAAATGAGAAAAAGTCATAAGATAGCATGTATTATATTATTCCATTTATATAAAATGACCAGAATAGGTAAATCTATATAGACAGAAAGTGGATTAGTCATTGTCAGGTGTTGGGTGTACACAGGAAATGGATATTGACTGTTAATGTGTACAAAGTTTATTTTTAGGGTAGTGAAAATGTTCTAAACTTAGATGTGATCATGGTTGCATAACTCTATGAATGTACTAACAACCACTGAATTTTACAATTTAAAAGGGTAAATTTTATGTTATGTGAATTGTAGGACACTTTGAGATAAATTTTAGGAAACTTGATCACTATGACATTTGACCAAGAAATAAAATGCAGGTTAAGAGATCCTGGCAACTCACAGAAATAATGAGAAATTCTTTTTATTGTTCCTTTATTCACATACACATAAGCCTTTCTTCCATAACAGAAATCACAACTGCTTATTGTTCTAGTTTCGAAATAGTATCATCTGAGGAGTACAATGATATAATAAATAGTAAGGCTTCTACTAAAAACACTAGGATGCTAGTCTCACTTCTGCTATTCTGTGTCTACATATAAGTAATAAACCTCTCTCATTCCAATGTTTATCAGAGAAATTGTGAAAAACAGTTTGGTGGTTCCTCAAATCTTAAACAGAATTACCAGCAATTCCATTACTAGGTATATACCCACACAATTGAAAACAATTATCCAAACAAATATACAAGAATGTTGCCCTGGCTGGTGTAGCTCAGCGTATTGAGCATGGACTGCAAACCAAAGAGTCATCAGTTCGATTCCCAGTCAGGGCACATGCCTGGGATGTGGGCTAGGTCCCCAGTGGGGGCCACGTGAGAGGCAACCACACCTTGATATTTCTCTCCTTCTCTTTCTCCCTCCCTTCCCCTCTCTCTAAAAATAAATAAATAAAATCTAAAAATAACATACAAGAATGTTTATAGTGGTATTATTCATAATAGCCAAAAAGTAGAAACAACACAAATACGCACTGCTGACTCCTTGAAGAATACACCTGCCAAAAAGACTCCTCATATTTAATCTGACTCAAATTTAAATACAGTCTATCAGCCATTGTTACAGAGATCCGTCACACATGATGCATTTCAGGGAAAGCTACAGATTGTGCTGCCAGGTTTCCTGCAACGTGCTCCTGCTGTCTGGGTCTCACCTTAAAAAAGAGCTCCAATGGATGGTATTTCAACTTATAGGACTGACATTTTTTTCCTATCCAGTCAAAGCTGCACAGCTATGCCCTCATTAGCATCTTCACAGACCAATAAGAGCAGCTCCAGTCTGGCCAATTAGAACAGCATTTTTTTTATAAAACTGTGAGGATTTGGAATCCATATTTGCATAGAAATGGACCAATCAAGTACTGGAGGCAAGCACTTTCACTATAAAAACCAGCCTCTCTTCTGTCTCAGTGGAGTGCATTTTAACTTTACATTAAATACTGCATTTCCTTGGCTGGCAAGCTGCAATATCAGAATGGAGCTGTGACACCACAGCAATAACACTGAAGCTCCCTTGTCTGGATTACCTCACAGACACACTATTCCACAGCCAAACTGTATCACAATTGAGCTGTTCCACAGCCTTGCTATTTCACAATTGAGTTGCTTGTACTGAATAAAGTCTGTTTCCTCACTGCGCTTCAAATTGGGGACTCTTGTTGGCACTGAATTGGCAACAATGACCTTCAGTTGACACCAGCAACAGACGAATGGTTAAACAAATTGTGATACAAAGATACAATGGAATATTATTCATTCATAAAATGTAATGAGGTACTGATATATGCTACAATGTGGATGGACCTTGCAAACATTTTGTTAAGTGAAAGAAGCCAATACAAAAATGTTACATAATGTATAATTCTATTTTTACAATCTAGCATAGGTAAATTACATCTCAATTAAAAAAACACTAGAAAAGGTGTCTGTAAGGATTATTTTGCCTGGAAGATTATCTTCAAATACATCTTCTGTGAAGATATCATCAAACACATGAATCCTTAGCATCAGGTAGCCTAAGAACGAGGCTGGATGTTAACTGTTTGAAAAAATGATATCCTCCAATGTTCTAAAAGTGCTTCTATGAAAATTTCATCTAAAAAGGAACTGTATTCATTGATAAAGGCTGTGCGAAGTTACAAATAGTCACCTCTTTTCTTGTATCATCTAAATTAGTCTGAAACATTTGGATGGTTGACTCAGTATTTCCTTTTACACCTAGACATTTTCTTTTTATAAATTCATCTTTCCTCCTCTCCTCTGGCTCCACTATAACAAAGGTATCTACAAATAGTAGCTCTTATTAAAAAATTGAATTCATTTTTATTTAGATCATTTGTATTTTAATTCATTAATATAATCTCTGCTTCTCTAATCTCTCCTTTTTTCTCTTCTTTCTAATATTTAAAGAAAAACCAGAAGAAATAGAACCTCCTAGAGCCTCTTTGAAATAGACTAAGTCCTAAGTTTCCCATAGTCAATGTAAATTGATCATAAAAATTGACCAATCTCATGGGAAGTATCTTCTAAGGCAGTTGCATACTTTCAGTTCCTAAAGCAATGTAAACCCCAGTATTATCATTAAACTGGACAGGTAAACAAACTGCACCACTCACATGTCCATTTTCACATTTGTCTATGTGAATAACTTACGGATCTATATAAAGAATTTAAGATTCATAGAAAGAAATTAATCATTATTATTATATTTATAATTTCATATAAATAATACATGTAATGATAGTGTCAGTTTTACACACATTGCCTTGTCATGACCAAATTCTCTGTAGAAGCTTTCCTGCAATTGTACTGAGTTGCTCAGAAGGAATATGAAGCTCCTAACTATAATATAACATTACTAATATTAAAAGACTTTTTGACACAGAACCCTAAATTTGAACCCCTCTCTACTCTGAAAAGGATGCTGACAACTTATATCCAGGTAATCTGAGAGCCATTAAATCTGATACTACCAAGAATACATAAATGTACATGCATGTTTACATTTCTACAATCCTCCACCTCACATTCTTGTAGCTCCTTATTCCTTTCAAAAGCATCTAGTGCTATGAATTAAAGTTGACCAGAATAGTCTCAGTTATGAGATTCTTCTCTCCAGAAAGAACTAATCAAACTCTGCAGAATAGTCAACTACTTGATATGAGCCCAGTTACTTAGCATTTTTCTCTACTAATTTTTAGGAAGAGAATAAGCTTAAAGAAGAATTTCCCCCCAAAAAGTGTTTTAATGCTTACATACCAAGGTGGCAGTTTCTTAGAAACACAGCAATAGGGAGATTATATCAATCTTAATACAAACACGCTAACTGCAATTTTTCTATTAGCTCATAGAAGAGTATCGATTCTACATTGTCTCTTGTGAAACTATAGGGCAGGTTTTGATATTTGTCATTGTTTTTTTTATTTCACTTATTTTTGTACTATGTTGAATAGAGAGAAGATCTGGTTAAGTATGAAATTATAGTTATTCAATTGAAGAATAATCCTACTGATTTCACATTTCTCATTCTTGAGAAAGCTGGCAAATGCCAAAGAATTCCCCATTATCCTTAAATATCCTGAAAGTATAAACTATAATCTTATATATGTGTGTGTGTATTCTGAATTAATCTAAAGAGAATTATGATTAAAGAAAACAATTCCCAAAAGATCATGTGCTGTGTGATTTTATTTATATAACATTCTTTAAATTATTATACAAAGTGTAAAAGATTAGTGGTTACTTGGGAATAAGGAGGGATGGACGTGGGAAGGTATGATGTGAGTGTATGTTGCTATACAAAAGGGCAACCTAAGAGATCCTTGTAGGGATGGAAATGTCCTGTATCTTTACTGTATCAAGGTCAATATCCTGGTTGTGTTTTTGTATTATAATTTTGCAACATCTTACAACTGAGGCAAACCAGGTTAAGTATACATGGAATTTTTCTGTATTTTTTTCTTATAATTGCATGTGAATAACTATCACAGAATAAAAACTTTAATTAAAATCAGTTTTGTTTGTGCCATAAACAAACAATAAAATTAAGTTAAAATACACTTAAAGGGCATCAAATACATTAAGTACTTTGGGATAAATCTGTCATGCAATATCTATATACAGAAGACAACAAAACGTTGCTGAGATGAATTAAAGAAAAACTTACTAAGGGAAGATAGATCTTGTTCATGGGTTAAATTTAATATTGGAGATGTCAACTCTCCCCAAATTCATCTACTCAGATCATTCCCAATCAAAATCTTTATAGGCTTTCATGTAGAAATTGACAAATTGAATCTAAAATCCATGTAAAAATGTAAATGAAAGAGGCTACAATATTCAAAACATCAATATTATAAAGCTATAATAACTAACTAAGATGGTATGTTATTTGCATGAAGATGGACAAACAGATTAATGAAATGAAGCAGAGAGTACAAAATACTTACATATGTAAATGGACAACTGATTTTTCAACAAAGGTAATTTGGTGATTAGGCTTTTCAACACATAGTTCTAGAATAATTGGATATTTGTATGTACAAAAAATAAAAAACCAAAGAATCCTCACACCATGTATAAAAAGTGACTCAAAATGGATCACAGACATGAACATAAACCTAAAACCATGGAACTTCTAGAAGAAAACAGAAGGAAAATATTGTGGCCTTCATTTAGGCAAATAATTCTTATATATGACACTATGGTAGGCAGAATTCTAGGATTCCTGCCCATCCCCCACTAAGATATCTGACCCCTGTTATACACATACATTTCCCATGGTACCCAGTCAAATGTCATTTACTTTATAATGTACTCCAATGTTGTTTCCATACTCATTATTCTATTGAAACCGATTTTACCAAGGTCACAGACATCCTTCTTTTCAAATCTAATAACTCCTTTTGTAATACTTATCTTAGAACCTTTTGATACTGTTGGCTACCACCTCCTTTTCAAGATATTTTTCTCCCTTGCTTTCATAAAACCACATTTTCCAGAATTTTCTCCTTTATAATTTCTTTTGATGACTACTGTTAATATAACCATCCTTTAAATATGTGATCACACCTCTGGGTTCTGTTGTAGTAATTTCTTTTCACATTACTCTATATATTCATCCTGAGTGTTCTAAACTCAAATGGCTTCAAACACCATGTACATGGTGATGATTCTCAAGTTTGTCTTTATCCCAAATTCTCCTCTATAGTCCACACATGTAAATCTAATTGCTCTGTAAATATTCCAAAGGAATGTCTCACTGGAAAAACTAAAGTATAATCATTCCAAGTTCATAATCCTTCTCCTATCATGTTCCCTCTCTTAGAAAATACTACCTACCATGTTGTCTAAGCCAAAAAGAAGGATTCATTATTGAGTCGGTGTCTAGTTTCTTACTCTGCCAGAGCTGATGCATCACCAAGTCTTGTGAACTATAACACCAAAATTTCCTGAATTCATCATCACTGCCATAACACTAGCCCATGCCTCCATTTATCTTTCAGGTAGGTTGTTGCAACACCTTCCTAAATGGCCAGGTGTCTCCTTTTTTCTACTTCCAACCCATTCAGCCCTGCTATATGCACACAGATATAAGAGTGAACTTTTAAAACATGCATCTGGTTGTGGTACTTCCCTGCTTGAAGCCATTCAGTGTTTTCTCATTGCAATCAGTATTGAGTGTAATACATGGCTTTAAAGTCCTTATTGTTTGGCTTCTGCTTCACTCCCAAGTCTTATGTATTACATCTGCCACTTTCAATATTTCTACTCCAAGACCGAATTTTCAGTTCATGAAGACTTTGTGCTTGCTCTAACCTTCAGACTATTTTACATTCTGTTTCTTCTTACAAAACCACATTCATTCCTCCATGCTTCTCTTAGGTAATTACTATCTAATTTCAATGTCTCATATATATGTTAGCTTCCTCTAGGAAGCCTTCCCTGAAACACAAGCTGACATAGATATTTTTCCTCTGTTTGCATATTACAGTAGTGCCTCTTTATCCACAGTGAATATGTTATAAGACCCTTAGCAGGTGCCTGAAACCATAGTACCAAACTTTATATATACTATGTGTTTTCCTATACATATAGACCTTTTCATTTAAATGAAGCACTTTGTGACATCTCTTTGGCATATGCTAATTGCCAGCATCACTACTTTTGCACTTTGGGGTGTTATTAAATAAAATAAGGGTTACTTGAATGCAAGGACTGTGACACTGGGATAGTTTTTCAAATAACTGAGACAGTTATTAAGTAACTAAATGGTGGGGGGTACATACAGCATGGATACACTGGACAAAGGGATGCTTTACATCCCTGGCAAGATGAAGTAAGATGGTGAGAGATTTCATTGTGTTATTCAAAATGATGTGTAATTTAAACTGTATAAATTATTTCTGAAATTTTCATTTAATATTTTAAGACCATGGTTTACTGCAGGTTACTGACATTGCAGAAAGTGAAACTGCAGATAAGGGGGGACTACTATACTCTGAACTGTAGCACTTATGAGACTGTATTTGAATTTATTTACTTCTCTATATTCTACATTACACTATAAGCTCTGAGATGGCATGAGTCATGTTCTTATTTGACATTAAATCACTACAGCTAAGTAAAAATATCTGACATATAGTAGTGGCTTAATAAATTTTTTCTGGTGAAGGTAGATGGGAGAGGAAAAAGGGGGAGGAAGAAAGGAAAAAGTCTGAGGAGCCAGCCCAGAAGCATCTCAACTTTGTTCATTGGGTACAATTAGCTCAGAAGACAAGAAGGCAAAACAAAGACATTGAAATAGAGAACAGGAAGACAGTGACCAGAGGGGAGGGGGGCGGAATTTCAGGAGAAAATGCGAAGGATTTACAGGAACTAGTATAAAGGACACATGGACAACAACTAAAGGGGGTGGAAATGGGAGGGAGATTGGGAGCATTGGGAGGGGTGAGCTGGGATGGGAGTAAAAGACAGAAAACTGTACCTGAACAATAATTAAATAAAAAATGGGAAAAAACGACAATAAGGCATTTGCTTGAAATGAAAATATATGTGTTTGTTTGTTTGCTTGTTTTACATTTTTCCTGTTGAGGGAAAGAATGATAACTCTCTAAACCTCAATACTTACCTCTATAGACTTTAATTTCTGATTAAATATATACAAATAAATATATAAATATATAAACATATATATAATATGTAAACAAATACATGTGCCATTAGCCTATCATTTCCCAAGTCTACCCAAAATAATGTGTTTCAGAATCCTCAACATCAATTAAACTTGCAATTTTCATGGAAGAGAAGACCGTAATACTAGCAACACAGTCGATCCCATAAATAAGGCCAATTGCACAGAGGCATGAGGAACATCACTAACTCTTCAGACATCATATGTAAATTATGCAATACTTTTAATTATTTTATTTTTTAATTCTCACCCAAGGATATGTTTATTGATTTGAGAGAGAGACAGAGACAGAGATTCATCAATATGAGAAAGAAACAATTGGTCAGTTGCCTCCCATATGCACCCCAACCAGGGATTGAACCTGCAACCTAAGTATGTGCCCTGACCAGGAATTGAACCTGAAACATTTTGGTGTATGGGACAACACCCCAACCAACTGAGCCACCCAGCCAGGGCTACTTATGAGACATTTTTTTAAGTCAATTCCAATTTTTCCCCAATCAATTTATTGTACTTTTCAGTTTTTAATCATTGTTAGACTGTATTTATGAGTCTCAAAGATTAATTTTATGTTGCTTAAAATATTTTTCAATTTTTAAATTTAACACCATTAATTTCATTTCAATCCTTATTAAAGGCAATAAGTGGAAATATTTATTCAAATCCATAGACAATCAATTTTCCACCCTTTTCTCAAATCATTTTCCAGTGTATATTGATACACTTTTCCATTATAATTGATTCTATATAGCCCTTCTTCAACTATTTAGTTCAGATTATTTGTGACCTTGACTCCATTCCCAGTAATGCATTTCATTCCAGAGTTTTCCATTTTCTTGGGAATGTGTTGAGATTACTTTTCAGAGTCCAAGTGGGATCATACACATGAGTAACTCCAAGAAACTGAGGCAACACTGTCAGTCTCAGCATAGCTCCCCAAAGGACAGCAGAAAACAGAAATATATTACGGGTTTTTTAAATTATATTTTCTCAAAGTCCTATACAGCCTGTGCGAAGACCTGAGAGAAGAATAAGAAAAGCACCATTTGCTACTTCACATTCATAAGACTAAAGCTATGTCTACAGGAAGCCAACTCAAGTGCTTGAGAAGGGGGAAAACCTTGTTAAACCATGATTTAGATTTATTAATTTGTCCACATTACCCATATAATCAGTTTTACTGAATTCTATAACTCAATTGACCAATTTCTTACAGA
Source organism: Sturnira hondurensis (assembly GCF_014824575.4). Lineage (NCBI taxonomy): Eukaryota > Metazoa > Chordata > Mammalia > Chiroptera > Phyllostomidae > Sturnira > Sturnira hondurensis. Next base: position 757,180 of record NW_028073154.1, read on the forward strand.
AAGTACAGGCAATAAGACCACCAGATTTTTGCAAGTACTGTAATAAGTTGTTTCTGAGTAATGAAGCAATCTCCAGATAGTTGATCTGACAGAGTAGTCCTGACAATCCAACTATATCCACTGTGAACACATTCTTTTAGGCAGAATTGGACAGATATGATTTATATATCTTCTTATATCCAACAATCTAATATATGTACACATTCATGGTGTCTAGAGGGGGCTTTCCACTCTTTAAGAGTCATTAGTAATTTTGCTCTTTCCCACTGCCAACCTATCAGTCACTGCTTTCCTGTCAAACCTTTCTACTTGTTTTTGTGGGAGACTTTTAAGTCTCCCCAAATAATATATTGACTTGGATATGACAGAATTTTTCATTAAGAAACTCCAAGAACCCTTTGGAAAAAGTAATTCTAACTATCCTATGAAAGTGCTAGAATATACACATAATTAGTATGGTGGCAAAGAATGAATACAAGCATTGAGAGTCATACCTAAAGAAAAATCCAAGATTGATCATTTAACAACAATAAAATTTTGAGCAAGTTACTTAGTTGTCTAAAAATTCATATTCCTCATCTTTAAGATAGGGGTAATTATGGTCTTCCTGGATTGATGTAAGTATTACATATAAGCATATGACACAGGGACAGTGATCAGTAACCCATGGCTTCTTCCCTTCGCGCTTTGTAAACAATTTAGATTTGGAGTTTTTCAAGCACTTTTTGCAAAATACCATAAGTCCTCTACTTTTCTTTAAAGAAAAGAAAAGAGCATTTTCTCACTGTATGTAATTGACATACTGAGTGCTAATATATTGGAGTATACACCAACTAGCTTTATATTGTTGGGATTCTAGTAGTTAAGCTACTCTTGCTTCTCATGGCTGCTGTCATTTCCTTTCACATTGAATGGTTCTGGCAGCATTGATGTTCCCCTGCAGTTCCAATCACCATGAAGAAGCAATTTAAAAAGTCTGATAAATAAACAACCATTAAGCCATGCTTCCTCAGTTCCCATTTCTCTAAATCCAGACAGCAGCAATAATTGAAATCCCTTAAATGTTAGAGCAAGGAAAAATAATGAGAATATTTCTGTGGCAACTTACTCAATTGTATAATTATATAGCCATGAGCAAAAATCTCTAGATCTCGCAGCAAACTGGTCTCTAAATACATGGTTTACTTAATTCAGTGTTGTGAATGTGCTCATAAAATTGTAAAACCTATGCAAGTACAGAAATATAGAACATGAGTGGGAGTTGGCATCCAAGGACAAGAATAATTGTTGGGAGACAATTCTCCATGGTTTCCTTAGATTTCTGTATATCTGTTGACCAGAAACACTGAGAGATTTTTATTCCAGACTATATTTTCAAGGATGTTTGTATTGCAAACAATTTTGAGAGATGGAGATATTGTCTTCCACAAAGGCAGAGGGCATATTTGTTTGCTATTCATTAATACAGACAACGTCTTCCTCTACTGCAAATAGTGGACAATTTAAAATATGGAGGTTTCCTAAGCTTAGGTTATCTCATCTGTGAAGTACAGCTATTGCATGGGCAGTGGCCACTTGAGCCATCTCGCTTTACTTCCATGCTAATTGAAGGGCAATAGGTAGAGATATAAATATGATCATGCTGCCTGCTGATCCATGAGTAATAATGTCCTTTGTCTATGACCTAGGAATCCTGTGTTTTCTTCCAACCTCCATGAAATTGTGGCACACTAATTTGTTACCTTGCAAGTAGAATGAAATCTCAGACCTTTCAGTTTTTTATAATTATGACATTGAACTTCATAGAACTACAAAGTTCTATTCATTTGTATAAGATAAATAACAATCATAATAAATATATACACATACATATATGAGGCATGTCTGGAAAAAGTTATTGTTAATATAATGACAATGGTTTGCAAAACAGAGAATGGTTTGTGTGACATTGTAGACCTATTAAAGTTTACATTAGATGACAATTTTGAAAGTTATTTGTAAATTGTAGAGCTCTGTACATATCAGGTCATAATAAAAAAAACATGTCAGTTTCCTTGGCCACTGACTCGTTTGTCTCTCTCCAGTAGCCACTAAGTAACTTAATATTCTGCTGGATTTTTTTCTTTTAGTTACGCATCATAAATGTCTTACCTTAATTACATTAATATGCTCTAAAATAGTCTCCCTGTTTCCATTTGTAGCCCTCAAATCCATTCTCTATAATGCTATAAGATAAAATTTATTTTATTTTATTGTATTTTTCCATTAACATTTAACTACCTTATACCCCTTGCTGCATGACAGCACCACAATGTTGTTGTCCATGTACATGAATCCTTTTTTTTTGGCATTCAATACATCCAACCCCAAATATCCCTCCCAATACCCACCATCCTGCTCTCTATGAGTCTCTGTATTTTGCTTTTTTAGTTTAGTTTCCTCATTAGATTCCACATATGAGTGAAATCCTATATTTGTCTTTCCCTAGCTTGCTTTTTTTCACTTAACAGAATGTTTTCCAGTTCTATCCATGCTGTCAAAAAGGGTAAAATTATTTTAATGGCCAAGTAGTAGTCCATTGTGTAAATGTCCACAGTACTTTTATCTACTCATCTACTACTGATGGACACTTGGGTTGTTTCCATATATTGGTGATTGTAAATAATGCTGCAATAAACATAAAGGTGTGTATGTTCTTTGAAATTAGTGTTTTGGGTTTCTCCAGATATATTTCCAGAATTGGGATTGCTGGGTCAACAGACACATCCATACTGCTTTCCACAATGCTTGCAACAATCTGCGTTCCTACCAGTAGTGCAAAAGGGTCCTCTGTTCTCCACATCCTTGTCAGCACTTGTTCATTGACTTATTGATGATAGCCAGTCTTCAGAATGGTATAAAAAAGTGGTCTAATTTCATTTTTCTGCATGTATCTGTCCAATTTTCCCAACACTATTTATTGAATAAACTATCTTTATCCCATAATATGTGCTTGTTTCCTCTGTCAAATATTAATTGACTATAAAGGCACATGTTTATATATGGGCTCTGTATTTTGTCCCATTCACCAATGTTTCAGTTTTTATAACAGTACCATACTATTTTGATACTATGGTCTTATACTATAGTTTGATATTAGGTAGCACGATTCCTCCAACTTTGTTCTTCTTTCTCAGGATTGCTGTTGCTATCCAGAACATTTTGTGGTTCCATATAAATTTAGAAATATTTCTTAAGTTCTGTGAAATATGACATTGGAATCTTGATAATAAGTGTGTCAAATCTATAGATTTCTTTGAGTAGCATGAACATGTTAATGATGTTAATTCTTCATATCCATGAACACAGTATGTACTTCCAGTCATTTGTATCTTCTTCAATTTCTTTCCTCAGTTTCTTATAATTTTCTGAGTACAGGATTTTACATTCTTGGTTAGGTTTATTTCTGCATATTTCATTCTTTTTGAAGCAATTATGAATGGGATTGTTTACTTAATTTTCCTTTATTGGCATATAAAAATACAACTGAGTTCTGTATATTAATTTTGTATCCTGCTACTTGGCTGAATTCATTATTCAGTTCTAATACTTTCTTTGGGGTTCTCTATATACTGTATCATGTCATCTGCAAACAATGATGGTTCTACTTCTTCCTTTCCAATTCAGAAGCCTTTTATTTCTGCTTCTCTGATTGATATGGTTAGGATTTCCAGTACTATGTTGAATAAAAGAGGTGAAAGCAGACATCCCTATCTTGTTCCCAGTCTTAAGGGGAATGCTTATAGTTTTTGCCAATTGAGTATGATGCTGGCAGTTTGTAACGTATAGCCTTTATTAGGTTTGAATATGTACCTTTTATCCCCACTTTGCTGAAAGTTTTTATCATAAATGGGTGCTGAATTTTCACAAATGCTTTTTTTTATGACTGTTGATATGATCATATGGCTCTTATCCTTCATTTTGTTTATGTGGAGAATCACATTTTTGACTTGGGAAAGTTGTACCAACCTTGCATTCCCCAAATAAATCCCACTTGATCATGGTGTGTTACCTTTCTTATGTATTTTTGTATTCAGTTTGCTAATATTTTCTTGAGGATTTTAGCATCTATGTTTATCACAGATATTGGCTTGTAATTTTATCTTTTTTTGGAGTGTCTATGTCTGGTTATGGAATGAGGATAATGCTGGTTTCATAAAATCAGCTTGGCAGGTTTCTCTCCTCTTTAATATTTTTTTGGTGTATTATGCTTTATTATTATTTTTGTTGTTGCTGTGTTTTCTTTTTTTATTGTTGTTCAAGTACAGTTGTTCCTGTTTCCTACCCCTCCTTAGCTTTGTCCATGTGTCCTGTACAGATGTTTCTTGATGATCCTTTCCCTTTTCTCTCCCATTATCCCCTCCCCCGCCCCTCTGGTTACTGTCAGTTTGTTCTTTATTTCAGTCTTTCTGGTTACATTTTGTTTGCTCGTTTGTTTTGTTGATTAGATTGCACTTATAGTTTGAGAAGGAATTGTATTAATTGTTCTCAGAATGTTTGTTAAAAATCACTGTCAAGCCATCCTGTCCAGGTCTTTTATTTTTTGGATTTTTTTATTACTACTTCAATTTCACTACATGTAATCTATCTGTTCAGATTCTCTGATTCCTCCTGATTTAGTTTTGGAAAACTGTATATCTCTGGGAATTCATGCATTTCATCCAGGTTGTTCAATTCATTGGCATCTAGTTGTTCACAATATTGTCTTAGAATCCTTTGCCTTTCTTTGGTGTCAGTTGTCACTTCTCTTCTTTCATTTCTGATTTTATTCGGATCCTTTCCCTTTTTTTCTTCATGAATCTGGTTAAAGGTTTGTCAATATTGTTTATTTTTCCAATGAACAAGCCCTTACAATGATTGATCTTTTGTATCACTTCCTAGACTACTTTGTTTATTTATGCTCTGATCTTCATTATTATCTTCCTTTTACTCACTTTAGGCTTTGTTTTTTTTTTTTTTGCTCTTTTTCAAGTACCTATACCTGTAAATGTGAAGTTAGATTGTTTATTTGAGCTTTGTTTGAAGTTTAAAAAATTTTAGTTAAATTTTTTAAAATATATTTTATTGATTATGCTATTACAGTTGTCCCATTTCCCTTCTTTATTCCCTTCTTCCCTGCATCCTCTTCCCACCCATATCTCCTCCCCTTAGCTCATATCCATGGGTTATACACATAAGTTCTTTGGCTTCCCCATTTCCTATACTATTCTTAACCTCCTCCTGTCTATTTTGTATCTACCATTTATGCTACTTATTCACTTATGCAGATTGATCCATTGAAGTAAATGGAATTTTAAATCTTCCTATGATGGCTGCATTTCTGTTGTTCTCTCCTTTAATGTCCATCAAGATTTGCTTTACATATTTAGGTGCTCCTGTGTTAGGTACATAAATGTTTACCAGGGTTTATCCTCTTGTTGGATTGTTCCCTTTATCATTATGTAGTGTTCTGCTGAGTATCTTACTACTTACTATAGCCTTTGTTTTAAAGTCTATTTTGTCAGATACAAATACTGCTACCCAAACTTTTTTTTCCTTTGCATTTGCCTGAAATATCTTTTCCCATCCTTTTACTTTTAATGTGTGTGTATCTTTCAATCTGAAGTGTGTCTCATGGAAACAACATACATCTATATCTCTCTATCTCTATCTCTATCTCTATATCATCTATATCTATATCTATATCTATATCTATATCTGTATCTATATCTATATCTATATCCACCTGTATATCTTGTTTTCTTATCCATTCAGCAACCCTATGACTTTTGGTTGTAGCATTTAAGCCATTTGCATTTAAGGTGATTATTGATACATACGAATTTATAGACACTTTATTTTTAAACTATTTTCCTCTGCTTTAATTATCTTTTTTCTTCTTCCCCTTCTTAAAGCAAACCTTTTAACATTTGTTGTAGTAGTGGTTTAGTGTTAACAAACTCCTTTAGCTTTCCTTTGAGAAGCTCTTTATTCCTCCTTCAGTTTTAAATTATAGCTTTGATGGATAAGGTAGTCTTGGTTGTAGGTCCTTGCTTTTCATCATGTTGAATATTTCATGGCAGTCCCTTCTGTCTTGTGTTTCTGTTGAGAAATCAAATGACAGTCTAGTTGGAGATCCCTTGTAGGTAATTACCTGCTTTTTCTTTTGTGACTTTCAGGATTCTTTGTCTTTAAGCTTTGCCATTTCAATTTTCAGGTGTCTTGGTGTAGGGCTCTTTGGGTCCATTGTGTTTGGGACTCTCTGTGCTTTCTAGAGTTTTATGTATTTTTCTTTCACTGGACTAGTGAATATTTCAGTCTTTATTTCTTCAAATAGGCTCTTGATACTTTGCTCAATCTCTTCTACTTCTGGTATTCCCATGATGAGTATGTTTTTACATTTCATGTTGTCCCAAAGGTTTCTTAAGCTCTCCTCATTCTTTTTAATTTGTTTTTCTCTTATTGCTCCTCAACTTGGGTGGTATTTTTCTACCTTGTCTTCCAAATTGCTAATTCAATCCTTTGCTTCATCTAACCAATTATTTTCTTCCTCCAATGTATTATTCACTTAACATATTGTATTCTTTATTTCTGAGAGGTTCTTTTTATTGTTTCTATGTTTTTCTCATGCTGTTGAGTATCTTTATAATCATTACTCTAAACTATATCTGATAAATTGCTTGCCTACATTTCATTGAGTTCTTCCTCTGGAGGATTCTCTTCTTCTTTCATTTGGGATCTATTTCTTTGTCTTCCCATTTTGGCTACCTCTTTGTGTTTGTTTCTATGTATTGGGTAGATTTACAAAGATTCTGGTGCAAACCTATGTCGGACTCTGCAGGGCTGACATGTGACTGGCCCTAAACAACCTGTTTGGAGCTTTCATTGATCCACAGCTTGTGTCTCCCTTGCTGGGCCTGGGTGTGTGCAGAAAGAACCAGGATGCACAACAAGGATAGCTTTTACCAGCACCAAACCCAGGCATGAATTAGCTAAAGTTTCAGCCCCCAGAGATTCAGCTTAGTTGTTAAACTTAGTCACTGCCATAGTCTTAAGCTGTGTTCTACAGTCTTGCCTAAGCTCCACAGACTGGGGCAGAGTAATTTCTGCAGGTGGAGCTATTACTTCCCCTCAGATTGATGTCACTAGAAAGGGAGTGCTGTGCCTGAGAAAGATGGCTTATGCAGTATGGGAAGTGACTCAGCACAGGGATCATGGTGGTTGTTCCTTTAGTTCTCTCCCCCAAGCCACCAGCCCCAAACTCTCCTTACATGTCTTTAGTCCACTATGCCCTTCCTCTGCCAGAGACCAGGGTAAGTGACTACAAGTGGAAATTTTTCATTGCTTCTTAAAGTACCCTTTAAGAAGCTCCCCACATCTCCAGACTTCTCTCCCTAGAACACAGAAACCCCCTGTTTTTTGCAGCTGGGTGTTACCAGGGCTCCTTTCCAAGCTCTAGTGCTATATGTTTGGAAGCCCATCTTGGGGTACAGAGCCCACACTTCTCAGGGGGAACCCCACAGCCACTTAAATATCCCTCTGGAACTTCAGCTTCCACCTGTGGGAACCCAGCCAGCACTCTTGTGCTGCCTCTGAACTCCCTACCAGTCACATTGTGGTGAAGTTGTTTCTTCTGTTTGTCCTTGTTTATAAGGCTTCTCTCCAGCTAGTGTTCATGTGGTGATTCAGGATGATTTCTCTACAATTTAGTTGTAACTCCAGTGTGGTTCTGGGAAGAGGTTTATACAGCTTCAACACAATCCTCCACCATCTTCCACCTCCCCAGATAACCTTTATAAAACATAAATATGATCATGACCTTTTCCTGTGTCAGCCTTCAATGGTTTTCTATTACCCTTAGGATAAGGTTCAAACTCACAAGATTGCTTGCAAGATATTATCTGGTCCCTGCTTCTCTGCCTCCACCATTGAAACTTTTATTAATGCCACTGGATTATACAGAGTGGGGCAAAAGTATGTTTGCAGTAGATGGTATGAAGAACAATATAGAAATTAGTAAATCAGAGTAAGAATAAACTATGTTTTGCATATTCACTACTATAAACTTATTTTTCCCCACACTGTATGCTCTTTATACTGAATTCCTTCCAGTTGCTTAAAAGTGTCATGTTCTTTTTAATCTCTGGTCTTGGCATATGCTGTTCCATCTGTCCTGAACTCATTCCCATCTTCACAGCCCATGTTCATTTGTGTAACTTCTGTTATTTATTTACACTTCAACTTAGAAGGAGAAAACCATGTTGGAAAGTCTACTCTTAACTAAATAACACATATAGACACCCAAATGCACACAACTCCATATAAAATGAATTGCTCTGGATGTGTGTTATTTGTTTCTTCCTATTTTTTAGTGTATCACCAAAAAAGTGTGTAAATTTTGGGTAAGATGGAGGCATAGGTAGAAACATTTTGCTTCCTCACACAACCAAAAGAAGGATAACAACCAATATAAAAACAATAAATGACCAGAAATGCCAGAAAATCAAACTACATGGAACTCTGACAACCTAAGAGTTAAAGAAACATTCACCCAGACTGGTAGGAGTGGGGGAGATGGGAGATGTGCAGCTGAGTGGGAGGACAATCAGCAAGGTGGCAGACTGTGCAGCCAAGGTGGGGCTAGATGAGAGGACTCCTAGCAAGACAGCAGACTGCATGGGCAGGCAAGGCATGGCTGGCTGAGAGGACTTGCAGCAAGGTGGCAGGCCACGTGGGTGAGGCAAGGCTGGCTGAACAGGAAAATAAAGACTCAAGGCTAGCTGTAAACTACTTCAGGGATTGACATAGCAGGAGAAACTCCGTCTCACAGGATAGAGTTTGTTGGAAAGTGGGGCTAGAGTGGAGCAGGTGAGCATCATTGTTCCCTCTCTTACCCTCCCCCATAGACAGTGCCACAATGCAGCATGAAAGGAATGCTATGCCCTGGCAAAACCTAAGACCCCACCCCTACAAACATAACAGGTGCACCAAAACAAAGAAATATGGGCCAAATGAAAGAACAGATCAAAACTCCAGAAAGAGAACTAAGCAACGAGGAGCTAGCCAATCTATCTTATTCAGAGTTCAAATACACTGATAATCAGGGTGCTCACAGAACTGAATGAGCTTGGTCACAAAATGAAGAAAGAAATGAAGGCTACCCAAAGTGCAATAAAGCAAAATATACAGGAAAACAACAGTGTAGGGAAGGTAACCAGGATTCAAATCAACAATTTAAAACAAAAGGAAGAAATAAACATCCAATTAGAACAGAATAAAGAAACAACAATTCCAAAACAAAAATGAGGAGAGGCTTAGGAATCTCTGGGACAACTTTACGCAATCAAACATCAGAATTATAGGGGTGCCAGAAGGAGAAGAATGAGGGCAAGAAACTGGAAACTTATTTGAACAAATAATGAAGTAAAACTTATCCAATCTGGCAAAGGCAATAGACTTCCAGGAAGTCCAGGAAGCTCAGAGAGCCCCAAAGAAATTAGACCCAAGGAAGAACAAACCAAGACACATCCTAATCAAGTTTACCAAAACTAAAGATAAAGACAGAATCTTAAAAGCAGCAAGAGGAGAGTTATCTACAAAGGAGTTCCCATAAGTCTTTCACCTGACTTCTCAAAAGAAACATTACCGGTAGGAAGGGACTGGAAAGAAGTATTTGAAGTCATTAAAGGCAAAGACCTACATCTGATATTACTCTATCCAGCAAATCTATCATTTAGAATGGAAGGGCCGATGAAGTGCTTCCCAGAAAAGGTCAGGTTTAAGGAGTTCATCATCAAAAAGCCCTTATTATATGAAATGTTAAAAGGACTTATCTAACAAACAGAAGATCAAAAGTATGAATAGTAAAAGGATGACAAACTCACAACTATCAACAACTGAAACTAAAAAAGAAAAACAAAAACTAAGCAAACAGAATAGGGACAGAACCAGAGAAATGGAGATCACATGGAGGTTTATCAGTGGTGGGGATGGAAAGAATGGTGGGGAAAGGTACAGGTAATGAGAAGCATAATTGGCCGACATATAGTAGACAGGGAGAGGTTGAGAACGGTATAGGAAACAGAGAAGTCAAAGAACACATATGTACAACTTATTGCCATGAACAAAGGAAGGGGAATTCTGGAGGGTTGGGGGATACAGGGCAGAGGGGCCACAAAGGGGAGAAAAAATTGGGAAAGGTAGAAGGTATAAAAATATACTTAAAAGGTTTTTTAATTTCTCGAGCTCATACACACACAGAACAGATTGGTGATTGCCAGAGGCAGGGTTGGGGGTAAGTACAATGGATCAAGGGGGTCAAAAGATATAAAATTCCAGTTATAAAATGCATACCACATTTTTTGGATTATAAGACACACTTTTTCTCCCCAAAGGCAGGTGGAAAGGAAAAGGCAGGTGAATCTTATAGTCTGAATGTAGCTCTGCATTTACATTGGTGAAATATTATATTATTTATGTTACTAAATATTTTACCACATTTTTTGCTTCAGAATTTTTTTTCTATTTTCTGCCTTGAAAACCTGGGTGCATCTTATGGTCTGAAAAATATGGTAAGTCATGGGAATGTAGTTTACAGCATGGTGACTACAGTTAATAATATTGTGTTGCAGCCCTGGCTGGTGTGGCTCAGCAGATTGAGCATCGGCCTACAAACTAAAGGGCCACTGGTTCAATTTCCAGTTTAGAGCACATGCCTGGATCATGAGCCAGGTCCCCAATAGGGGGTGTGCACAGGCAACCACGTGTTTCTCTCCCTCTTTCTTCTTCCCTTCCCCTTTCTCTAAAAGAAAATAAATAAAATCTTAATAAATAATATTGTGTTGCATATTTTATTTTTGCTCAGAGAATAGATTTTAAATGTTATTACAAGAAAATGTGCAACTATGTATAATGACAAATGTTAACTATATTTATCGATGTGATAATTTCAGATATAAGAAATATCAAATAATTATATTGTACACCTGCTGTATATGCCAATTATATACCAATAACATGTTTTTTTTCAAAGTAGTAATGCTGCATCATAATTACTTAGTAATTTGCTATGATGGCATCTAACCCAAATTGTTATCAAGGATATTTAATCTAAAATCATGAATTACACCCCCATTCAGGAGTGTTTGTTGCTCTTGGGGAATCAAAGTAAGAAAAGGCTATAGTCCTCTTTAAAGCTATTTTTGAAACGCAACTGCAATAACCCTATTAGAATAAGAATTTTCTGCAAAAGATTTGTTGTTTACTAATAATTTCATAGTATCTTAATAGTATCCTGAACTATAGCACCCATGACCTCAGCATTTTCCACCACCTTAACAAACCAGATTATCTCTCTAGGAATCTTGCTTAAAACAATTCTTATATAACTACTGTCTCAAAAGATAGGTCATTTTCTTTTTTCTGAGCTTTGTACTTATACCCAAGTGGTTGAGAAAAGACAGAGAAACACTACTAAAAATCTCTTCAGTATCTGCCAACTCCCCTCTAACTAAATTATCATTAAGAGAGGTCCTATCTGTGGGTTCTATCACATAAGATGACCAACATTCTTCAGACTGTATTGTGGGCTGAGGTTACAAATTGTCTAATGAACCTTAAAATTTGGCACATAGCACAGAGAAAGATTTGGCTGGAAAACTCCAATGCTTCCTACTGAAAAAAAAGAAAAGTACACCTTTTTCCCCTAGGGAAGTACATTCTCAAATCTTAGAACTACATTTGAAAACAGATGCACAGAAGACAAAGAATTTATGTAACTTCTAGGGATGGTCACATTCTCACCAAAACTGTAATACTCAAAACAATAGCAAAGTAATAATAAGAAGAAGAATAGAATTTCAGATTATTTAAGGTATTGATTTAATGCACTAATGATGGGGAGCACTGGTGCAGAAAATCAGAAATACAGACAATCTAATAAATATCTGAGCTATTTCAAGTCTATATCAAGTAAGAGGTAAACATTAGGTTAATATAAAATAATAACTCAAACATTCCTATATCATTAGGTAAAGATTTGCCTTTCTTACAAAATGGTCACTGATGATATGAGGCAGAAAACAGTACTAATTTTTTTCCAATTTTTTTACTTAATTATTTTTCAAGTACACTTTTCTGTCTATTACTCCCATCTCATCCCACCCCTGTGTTCCCCACCTGCCTCCCATTTCCACCCTTCTCAGTTGTTGTCCATGTATCCTTTATATATGTTCCTCTAAATCCTTCCCCTATGTCCCCTGAAATTCCCTCCCCTCTCCCCCCCGGTCACTGTCAGTCTGTTCTCTATTTCACTGTCTTTGGTTATATTTTGCTTGCCTGTTTGTTTTGTTGTTTACCTTCCAGTTAAAGGTGATCATATGATATTTGTCCTTCAACACCTGGCTTATTTCACTCAGCATAATGCTTTCCAGTTCCATCCATGATGTTGCAAAAGGTAGGAGCTCCTTCTTTCTTTCAGAAGCATAAAATTCCATTGTGTATATGTACCATAGTTTTCTGATCCATTCATTTAATGATGGGCACCTAGGTTGCTTCCAACTCTTGGCTATTGTAAATTGTGCTGCTATGAACATTGGGGTGCATATGTTCTTTGGGATTGGTGTTTTAGGGTTCTTAGGATATAATCCTAGTAGTGGAATTGCTGGGTCAAAAGGCAAGTCCAATTTTAGTTTTCTGAGAAAATTCCATACAGTTTTCCATAATGGTTCTACCAGTCTGCAATTCCACCAACAGTGGACCAGAGTCCACTTGTCCCCACACCCTCTCCAACATTTGTTGTTTATTGCTTTGTTTATGATAGACATTCTCACTGGTGTAAAGTGGTATCTCATTGTAGTTTTATTTTGCATCTCTCTGATAGCAAGTGATATTGAGCATCTCTTCATGTGTCTCAGGATCCTCTGTATGTCCTCCTTGCAGAAGTGTCTGTTCAAGTCCTTTCCCCATTTTTTAATTGGGTTAGTTGTCTTCTTAGAGTGAAGTTATGTGAGTTCTTTGTATATTTTGGAGATTAAACCTTTGTCTGAGGTATCATTGGCAAATATGTTTTCCCATATAGTTGGTCGTCTTTTTATTTTCATGCTGTTCTCTTTAGCTGCGCAGAACCTTTTTATTTTGATGAGATCCCATTTGTTTATTCTTTCCTTTATATTCCTTGCTCTAGGGGACATATCAGTAAAAATGTTGTTGTGTGAAATATCTGATATTTTCCTGCCAATGTTCTCCTCTGGACTTTAATGGTGTCACGGCTTATATTTAAGTCTTTTATCCACCCTGAATTTATTTTGGTGTATGGTGTAACTTGGTGCTCGAGTTTCATTTTTTTACATGTAGCTGTCCAGTTCTCCTAACACCATTTGTTGAAGAGGCTATCTTTACCCCATTTTATGTTACTGCCCCCTTTTGTCGAATATTAATTGATTGTAGAGAGTTGGGTTAATTTCTGGGTTCTCTATTCTGTTCCATTGGTCTATGTGCCAGTCTTTATGCCAGTGCCAGGCTGTTTTGATTACAGTGGCCTTGTAATACAGTTTGATATCAGGTATTGTGATCCCTCCTACTTTGTTCTTCTTTCTTAACATTGCAGCTGCTATTCAGGGTCTTTTATGGTTCCATATACATTTTTGAAGTGTTTGTTTTATGTCTGTGAAATATGCCATTGGTACTTTAATAGGCATTGCATTGAATCTGTAAATTGCTTTGTGTAGTATGGACATTTTGATGATGTTAATTCTTCCAATCCATGAATATGGTATACGTTTCCCTTTGTTTGTGTCTTCCTTCATTTCTTTCTTCAGTGTTGTGTAGTTTTCTACATACAGGTCTTTTACCTCCTTGGTTAGGTTTATTCCCAGATATTTTCTTTTTGTTTTTGCCATATCGAATGGGATTTTTTTCTTGATTTCTGCTTATGCTGATTCATCATTAGTATACAAAAATGCCTTTGATTTCTGGATATTGACTTTGTATCCCGCAGTTTTGCCAAGTTCATTTATTAGTTCGAGCAGTTTTTTTTGTAGAGTCTATAGGATTTTCCATGTACACTATCATGTCATCTGCAAACAATGCCAGTTTTGTTTCCTCCTTTCCAATGTGAATGCCTTTTATTTCCTTTTCTTGCCTAATCGCTGAGGCAAAAACTTAGAATAGTATATTAAATAGAAGTGGTGAAAGTGGACAGCCTTGTCTTGTTCTTGATCTTAGTGGAAAAGCTTTTAGTTTTTGCCCATTGAGTATGATGTTGGCTTTAGGTCTTTCATATATGGCCTTTATTATATTGAGGAATGCTCCCTCTATTCCCACTTTGCTGAGTACCTTTATCATAAATGGGTGTTGTACCTTATCAAAAGCTTTTTCCGCATCTATTGATATGACCATGAGGTTTTTGTCTTTGCTTTTGTTTATGTGGTGTATTACATTCACTGATTTATGAATATTGAACCATCCTTGCATCCCTGGGATGAATCACACTTGGTCATGGTGTATGACCTTTTTGATGTATTGCTGGATGCAATTTGCCAATATTTTATTGAGGATTTTAGCGTCCATGTTCATCAGCGATATTGGCCTGAAGTTTTCTTTCTCTGTTGTGTCTCTATCTGGTTTTAAAATTAGGATGATGCTGGCTTCAAAAAAGAGTTGGAGAGTTTTCCCTCTTGTTGGATTTTTTGGGATAATCTGTGAAGAATCGGGGTTAGTTCTTCTTTAAAAGCTCTGTAGAATTCTCCTTTGAAACCATCTGGTCCAGGGTTTTTGTGTGATGGGAGTTTTTTTATTACCTCCTCAAATTCATCTGCTGTTATTGGCCTGTTCAGGTTTTCTGCTTCTTTTTCAATGAGCTTGGAAGATTATATTATTCTAGAAATTGATCCATTTCATCTAGGTTTTCAAATTTCTTGGCATAGAGCTCTGCATAATAATTCCTTACATTCCCTTCTATTTCTGTGGTATCAGTTGTAATCTCTCCTCTTTCATTTCTGATTGTGTTTATTTGGGTCCTCTCTCTTTTCTTAATGAGCCTACTTAAAGGTGTGTCTATTTTGTTTATCTTTTCAAAAAACCAACTCTTGGATTCATTGATCCTTAGAATTGTGCTTTTATTCTCTATGTCATTTAATTCTACTCTGATCTTGGTTATTTCCTTCCTTCTACTTGCTCTGGGCTGTCTTTGCTGTTATTCGAGTTCTTGCAAGCATCGGGTTAGGTTGTTGGTTTGAAATGTTTCCATTTTCTTTAGGTAAGCCTGTATTGCTATGAACTTCCCTCTCAGGACTACATTGGCCATGGCCCATAAGTTTTGGGTTGTTGTGAGTTCATTTTCATTTGTTTCCAGAAACTTTTGGATTTCTTCCCTGATTTCAATATTGACCCATTTGTTGTTTAATAGCATACTATTAAGTCTCTATGATTTTGGATGTTTTGTGTTTTTTTCCTGTGGGGTTCGTTTCTAATTTCAGTCCCATGTGGTCAGAGAAAATGCTTGGTATGATTTCAATTTTGTTGAATTTGTTGAGGCTCGTTTTGTGTCCTATCATGTGGTCTATCTTTGAAAATGTTCCATGTGCATTTGAAAAGAATGTGTATTTAGCTTCTTTGGGATGAAGGGCTCTATATATATATCAGTCAAGTCCATTTCATCTAGGGTGTTGTTTAGTGCAGCTATATCTTTGTTGATATTTTATTTGGAAGATCTGTCCATTTTTGACAGTGGGGTGTTAAAATCCCCTGCTATAATTGTGTTGCTGTCAATATATTTTTGAATTCTTCTAGGATTTTTCTTATATATTTGGGTGCTCCTATGTTGGGTGCATATATATTTATGATGTTAATGTTTTCTTGGTGGATTATTCCCTTGTGTATTATGAAGTGACCTTCTGGGTCTCTCTTTATGACCCTTTTTTTTGAAGTCTATTGTGTCTGATATGAGAATTGCTACCCCGGCTTTTTTTTCCTGTCCATTTGCTTGGAAAATTTGTTTACATCCTTTCACTTTTATTCTGTGATGATCTTTTGTCCTGAGGTGTGTCTCCTGTAGGTAGCATATGTGTGGGTCATGCTTTCATATCCATTCAGGTACTCTACGTCTTTTGATTGGAGTATTTAGTCCATTTCCATTTAAGGTTATTATTGATAGGTACTTATTCATTGCCATTTTTGTACCCCAGTTCCTCTCTGTCTCTCTCTTTTCCTTCCCTTCCTTAAAGCAGACCTTTTACTATTTCTTATAGAGCTCCTTTGGTGGAGGCATATTCTTTTAGACTTCTTTTGCCTTGGAACCTCTTTATTTGGCCTTCTGTCTTGACTGAGAGCCTTGCTCGGTAAAGTAGCCTTGGTTGTAGGCCTGTGGTTCTCATTACTTGCAACATTTCTTGCCATTCTCTTCTCGCTTGGAGTATTTCCATTGAGAAGTCAGTAGCCAACCTTATTGGGGCTCTCCTGCATGTTACTTCTTTTTTATCCCTTGCTGCCTTTAACATCTCTCTTTGTCTTGGAATTTTAATCATGATGTGTCTTGAAGTGGGCCTCTTTGGGTTCCTCTTGAATGGTACTCTCTGTGATTCCTGGATTTGTGTAACTTTTTCTCTCATCAAATTAGGAAAATTTTCCATCATTACTCTTTCAAATAGGTTTTCTATACCCTGTTCTTCTTCTTCTCCTTCTGGTATTCCTATTATTTGGATATTATTATGTTTCATATTATCTTGCATTTCTCTTAGTCCCTCTTCATTCTTTTTGAGCCTCTTTTCCCCTTCTTGCTCTTTCTGGGAGATTCTTTCTACTGTGTCCTCCAACTTGCTGATCTGATCTTCTGCCTCATCAATCCTGCTTTTCATTCCTTCTACTGTGTTCTTCAGTTCCAAAATTGTATTCTTCATTTTCTCTTGGCCTTTGCTGATGCTTTCTATTTCCTTTTTCATGGTGATATAGTTTGTGGAGAGCTCATTGTAGCTCCCCTCCTGTTTCTGGTAGCTCCCCTCTAGTTTCTGGTAGCTCATTGTGAGCTCTTTGAATTTCCTGATAACTAGTGCTTTGAATTCAATATCTGATAGCTGACTTGCCTCTCTTTCATCTGACATTAGTTCTGAGACTTCCACCTTTTCTTTCATTTGGGCATTGTTTCTTTGTCTTCCCACTGCTTATGAGATTCTTCTTGCTAGCTTCAACTTCTTAAATTGATCTGTTTTGACTGCCTAGGTTTATGGTGTGAACTTCTGTGGTAGAATATCTGTGAAAATAAGTGGTGCAGTCTCCTGCAGGTATCTTGATGTTCTCTGCTTCCACCTACTCCTTTCTTTGTGTGTATGTGATTAGCTGGAGGGGGAGGTAAAATGGTTTATGACAGCAGGAGAGTACTTCATGATATTTACAGTCACAGCTGATAGAGAAGAGATAGAAGATCTTTAGGCTCTATGTAGTGTTAACTGTAATCTTCAACCCAATTTGCCACTTTTAAGGAAGGATAGACCAAAGATAAGTCTCTTGTTGGGGAGGAAAGGCTTGTGAGTTGTATGTAGAAAGCAGTGAGGTTGCGGGTGGTCAGATTTTCGGGTAAGGTGAGAGTAAAGAATAGTAAATAGACGTAGCATGTGAGCAAGTAGAGTTAATCACTACAGTAACAGAATTCAGAAACCTATGAAGTGGGCTATGATCCGAGAGATGTGTTGTGAAGTATTTACTGTGGTATAGAAAGCAACAAACAAACAAACAAAAAAGGGCAAGAGAAATGAAGGAAAAGCAATAACTTTGGGGTGAAAGGAAGAAGGACTAAAACAGGAAAAAAGAAAGAAGAGGAACAGAATACTGAAAGATACAGCAACAATAAAATTTTTAAAAATATACGATTACTGAAAAAAGTTTAAAAAAATGTTTAAAAAAAAAACCAACCTCTTTCCTTGTTGGTTTCAAACTGTCCAATCCAGTTTTTCTGGTTTCAGCAGGATCCCTTTGTGGGCTGGTTTGTAGGCCCAGGCACACACCGGACTACCAGCCTGGGATGTAGGTGCCCGCCCACCCGACAGGCTGCCTTGGTCCCACGGGATCTGGTACTGGTACTTCCCAGTTCTGTGGCTGGGTGAGAAGCAAGTCAAGCTGCCTTCACAGAACACCTCAGTCCACTTTCCAGTAAAAACTTATCCAGAAAGCATGCCTCTCAGCCCAGCCCAATCCCCAACCTGACTGGTTAGGACAATGCTCCTCTCAAATTTCCTGGGCTGGCAGGCTGGTGGGCTGGCGACCACAGAGATAGGAACTGAACATGGCCCCCTGTCCTCCCAACCCTCCCTGCACACCTAGGCAGACAGGTCTCTGCCACCCAGCCCCGCCTAGATAGTGAGGGAGGGAGCTAGCTCTTCCAAGGACCCTGCAGCCAGTCCAGTGCTCCACTGGGTGCTGGGCTCCCTATGAGTTCTCTGTTCCACTGGCTGCTGACAGAAGCCTCTACACCCCTAACGCAGCAGCAGTGGCAGCTCTGAGGCATTTTGCACTGGCCGAGGGCAGCCAGCCCTGCCTCTACCAATTTTGTCTTTACTCACAGGTGCTGGGCTCCCGATGAGTCCTCTGTGGCAGACTGATGACACTGGCCATAGACAGAAGCCTCTGGGTCCTGGAAGCTGTGGCAGAAGCAGCTCCGAGGTCTTTAAGCACCAGTCAATGGCTGCTGGTCCCACCGCTGCTGCTTTTGAGTTTACTCTGGAGTGCCTGGCTCCCAAGGGCCGCTAGCCCTTCCACTGCTGCTTTTGTCTTTACTCATAGGTGCCCGGGTCCTGATGAGTCCTCTGTGGCAGACGCCCCTGTCGCTGGGCACAGGAGGAAGCCTCTAGGCCCCAACCACTGCGGCAGCCGTGGCTCCAAGGTCTTTACACGCAGGCCAATGGTTGCCATCCTGCCACTGCCACAGCCGCAGCTGCCCTTGACTTTACTCAGGGTTGCCAGGCTCCCGATGAGTTCTCCGCGGCAGACACCCCTGTCACTGGGCACAGACGGAAGGAAGCCTCTGGGCTCTGACCTCTGGGGTAGTAGCGGCTCCACGGCCTCCACGCAACAGCCAATGGCTGCTGTCGGCCTGGCAGCCTCCGTCCTTACTCGTGTCCCTGAGACTCCAAGGACCTGTAGCTGTCTGGTGTGTCTCTATCTCTGGTCTCTTATTTTCATAAATGCTGGAGAATTGTTTTTTGGGGAATTGATTGCACTGTTCGTCAGTAAATCTGCCAGGATTTTCTCCCAGGGGTATGAAAACTGGAGTTGCTCCATCCTACTCCGCCGCCATTTTCTGGCCAAGACTGAGAAAACTGTACTAAATTAATGATGGAAGAAAAAAATTCTGGAAAATCAGAATGTAATGGACTTCATCTGTTCATCAGCTAATGTAACAAATTCTCCCATGACTACAAAGGGCTGACCTAGTCTTCAGTTCAAACTTTTTGAACTTCAGAATAAATGCCATGCATTCATCTTGATATGACAGCCTTAAATTTAGAATATTCTTGTTGAAATATTTAGAATCCTACCTGTGTCTTAAAATGAAAGGAAGCTGAGATCCACATGTTTCTGATTCATTTACACTGACTAGTCAAAATGTACTTTTTTTCTATTGTGATACTTTGTACACAAAGAATCCTCAATTACTTTGATGAGATCAATTAGCAGTTCCCCTTGTATAAACAGAAAATATCATTTTTATGAATAAATAATTAATGGATGATACCATTGGGTGATAGTTTCAAGCTTAAATGATGTAAGTAATTCTAAAAAGAGTATGATATGAATGGTGTGCCCATAAGTCTCCCCACCCCAATCTATTCCATACCCACCACCATCCAGTCTCACGAGACTATTCACTCTCCGTACTGGGCCAGAAACTTTTATCAGTCGATGGACTGCTACATGAGATAGACTACAATTGCTCTTGCTTATATTCCAATGTCTACTGCTTAAATGGATTTTACAGATCACTATATTAAATTAGTAAGCTTTGACCTTGCTGGTGTAGCTCAGTAGGATTGAGCATGGACTGTGAACCAAAAGGGTCACTGTTTCAATTCCCAGTCAGGGTACATGCTTGGGTTGCAGGCCAGGTACCCAATAGAGACCATATGACAAGCAACCACACATTGAGGTTTCTCTCCCTCTCTTTCTCCCTCCCTTCCCCTCTCTCTAAAAATAAATAAATAAAATCTTTTAAAAAATTAGGAAGATTTTTTCTTTTCAAAGGTAAAGATAATGTTACCCTTTGGCAATGGCAACAGAAGACCATGTTTTCTCTTTTGGCAAGTGCCATGTGAAGGTGACCATATGTCTATAAGTTAACGAGAAGCAAGCAACATGACAACTATGAAAAACAGACCAAAATACTGTGCAAATAAAGACATAACATAGTAAGGTAGGTAACTATGGTTCCAATTTTTCAGTTTCCTCTTACTATGTATAGTTGCCTCTATAAATTTTGAAGAAAATTTTTTCATTTTTTAATTTGATTATTGTTCAAGTAGTTTTCTGTCTTTTACTCCCATTCCAGCCCACCCCCCAGTGCTCCCCACCTCCCTCCCATTTCCACTTCCCTTAGTTGTTGTCCATGTGTCCTTCATACTAGTTCCTGTAAATGCTTCCCCTTTTCCCCTGAAGGAAATTTCTATGTGTGCAACAACTAGGGACTCAATACTTATTCTGATTATTCATAGGTTTAATTTTAAAGTTGTTGTACACTTTATAATCTCCATTTTCATGAGTTTGAATATGTGTGCATGGCATTCATTTAGTATAAAATACAGAGTCAAATGGAAAATAACTTTATCACTTCTTAAAGTAATCTTAGTAAATCTGTCATAATCTATGTGATATTATACTATCTAATGGCTTATTAGATAGTATAATATATAATACTTTTATTATGGCTTTATTATGGGTTCCATGCTTTACTATTTCTACTCAGGTAAGAAGTAACTTGACAACTCCCTTTCCAAAATTGTTTTTTTTCTGATTGCAAAAGGAAAATAAGCACTTAATGAAATATTCAGATAACAAAAACAAAGTGAATACAAAATGAAATTTCCTTGCAGTTCTGCTTGATCCCAACACACGAAAACATTTTCCTCCAATTTCTTAGGGTTCAGTCTGAATGCTCATGATGGTTTACAATATTGGAGATTTCTACAAGTGTACAGTATTGTATATATGATTTCCCTAAAAGATTTTAAAGTATATTTTATTGATTATGCTGTTACAATTTTCCCAATTTTTATCTCCCCGTTATTCCCTCTCTACCATGCACCCCACAAGCCTCCAGCATCCCCCCTTAGTTAATGCCCATGGGTTGTACATAAAAGTTCTTTAGTTTCTCTGTTTCCTATACCATTCTTAACCTCTCCCTGTCTGTTTTATGCCTACTAATTATGCTTCTTATTCCCTGCACCTTCCCCCCTATTATTCCTCTCCCCCTCCCCACTGAAAACCCTCCATGTGATCTCCATTTCTCTGATTCTGTTCCTATTCTAGTTGTTTGCTTAGTTTTTGTTTATGTTTTTAGGTTCAGTTGTTGATAGTTGTGTGCTGAGACAAAGAAACATGGCCCAAGTGAAAGAACATATCAAAGTTCCAGAAAAAGAGCTAAGCAACCAGGACACAGACAACCCATCTGATGCAGAGTTGAAAACAGTGGTAATCAGGATGCTCACAAAACTGATTGAGCTTGGTCCCTAAACGTTTTTAAGCATGCATGGTGCACTGGCGATATGTATTAAATGAAATAACTATATAGCATTTTTCTGTTGCTTGAGTATAAAATAAACATAGGCCTGTGTATAGAGATTGTATGAGCATGTAAATAAAGAGAAAATGTTTATTTTCTATATATGTATACACATTCCTGTACATACACATACACCTGTTTGATATAAATAAGCATTTAAATGAAAATCAGATCCTCAGTTAATCAGACATTCTCCAAAGCTGCTTCTCTCAGGAGTACTATGTCTCTATCTTACATAAATAATCCAACCAGAGGAAAAGCATAACTGGTTTCAATGATATTTGTACAGGGCATTTAAATTTATTAGATCAAAATTCACCAACAATTCAAAATTAACCGAGTTTTTCCTTACTTTCTGGAACCTAGCACTCTCTTAGACAAGAATAGTATATGAGTGTGTGTGTGTGTGCTTTATGTAAATATGTATGTGTCTAAGGCCAATTGGTACAACACAGACTGAAACAGAGTATACAATTTCTTCCCCAAATCGTTCTTTAACAGGCATATAATGATCCATATGGGCTATAAATTCACAATCACTGGAATTATTTAATAGATGACAAAAAATCTTTCACCCCGTCCCTACTACAATATCTACTTGGATACATTGGCTTATAAATGTTCTATGCATATACTCATTTTCAGCCTCAGGCCCTAGAAATTCTGGACATCCTTTACTAGTCTCTATATTGGTTAGATAAATGTTTCTAATCAAATTTTTACCCTTTGTTATCTCAATATCAAAATACAAAAATTAATAAAGTACATTCCCTACAGGTAAAGAGCACATGAACTATTTAGAAGATAGGTAGATACACAGATCATATAAGCTAATACCTACCAGGACAGAGGGAAAAGAAAGCGCTATGTTATCACAAGGATGGTGCATTAACTCAGATTAGGAATACAGGGGTTCAATAAAGATGTTACCAAAGGAGGTATAATGATTGAACTAATTCTTGGATTCCAGAAGGGAATTACAGACAAAAATATGTGCAAAAGTACAGACATAAAGAAAATATGACACATTTAAAGTGTACCTTGCTATGGCTTAGCAAGATCATGACTGAGACCTCATGCCAGGGTCTTGTATGTATATTATGCTAAAGTGATTGATTTCATCCTGAAGACAGTTAAGCTAGACTCTTCTTCATAACTCTTCAATATCCAGGAAGCTAGCTTGGGGTTTCTCACATGAGGGTATCAGGTTTAAAAAAAAAATAAAACTAAAGCTGAAAGGCCCAAAGACAAATGTTTAGAAATTATCTAACACCACTTCCACTAAAGAAAGTCATAAAGGCAGTACAGATTCAATGTGTGAAGAAATAGACTCCATCTCTGGATGAGAAGAGCTGCAAAGAAATTTTAGCCATTGGTAATCCAGTGGAGGCATAAGGGAAAGGAAGAAATCAAATCACTGCTTAATGACTTTATGAATGGGTACTAATACTTTACACTGAGTTAGAGATTAATGTGAAAAAAGTAGATTTGGGGCAAATATAAGATATGTGTTTTTTTATATGTTTATTTCAAGAGGTCTACAAAACTCCAAGTCAAGCGATAGTTGGGTTGCTAAGTTAGTCGGAGCATCTTCCCATACATTAAAAGGCTGCAGGTTCAATTTCTGGTCAGGGCACATACCTAGATTGCAGATTCCATCCCAGGTCAGGTGCATACAGGAGGCAAAGGATCAATGTTCCTCTCTCACATCTCCATCTCTCAAAAATCAATAAACATGTCCTCAGATGAGGATTAAAAAAAAAACCTTGAAGTGAAAATATCCAGTAGGGTTAGATATCTATACCTGGAACTTGAAAGAGACTTCTGGACTGGAAATATATATTTAGAAAGTATTGATTTACAAATGGTGAATGGTTAGAACTATGGGAACCAATAAACTGCCTACAGAGAGTGTAACAAGAAAAAAGGTTGATTAAGAAAAAAAATTAGACAAGATTGGGCACATTCAGGGTGGCATGGCCGAAGCAACCTAGATGCCCATCAGTACATCGGTACATGACTGGATCAAAAAGCTATGGTACATTTACACAATGGAATTCTATGCTGCAGAAAGGAAGAAGGAGTTCCTACCTTTTGCAACATCATGGATGGAACTGGAGAGCATTATGCTGAGTGAAATAAGCCAGGCAGTGAAAGACAAATACCATATGATCTCACCTTTAACAGGAATCTAAACAACAAAACAAACAAGCAAGCAAAATATGACCAATGACACTCAATTACGGAACAGGCTGACAGGGTCCAGAGAGGAGAGGGGAGAGAATCATAGGAGAAAAGGGGAGGGACTCACATGAATAAGTATAAAGGACACATGGACAATAATTAAGCTGGGGGGCAGAAATGGGAGGGAGGTGGGGAGCACTGGGGGGCAGGGCAGGGAATATAAAACAGAAAACTGTACTTGAATAAGAATTAAATAAAAAATAAATATAAAAATTTAAAAAAGAAAAAAAGTTAAATCTGGGATTTAGATAACACTACTGTTTGAAGGGTAGATAGAAGAAAATAATCCAAGTAAGAAGAAAGAGAATGAATTAATAGAAAATTAAGAAGAAAATCTAGAATGTGAAATATAGGAGCCAAATGAAGAAGCCTTTTTAAGAAGGTGGGTATAGACAACACTATAAAAACCTATAGAGGGGTTAAAGTAAAATAAAAACAAAAATGTACTTATTAGTTTAACAACCACAAAAAGGAAACATGGTTATTACTCACTATGATTCTAGAGCTCTCCCAAGACTAGTATGGTCTGGTTTGGAGAAAGCAAATTTTATGAAACACATGGAAACTTTGAGGTGATTCTGATTATGAACCCACCGCATATTACTACAATTGAGATTAACTTTTTACACTGAACACAGCCATTTCAGCCCTATCTTCTGCATAATAAAATAAAATTTTTATTTTTTTATTTTTTATTTTAATTGTTGTTTAAGTATAGTTTTCTTCCTTTTACTCCCAGCCCAGCCCACCCCCAGCCCTCCTCACCTCCCTCCCATCCCCTCTCCTTGTTTTTGTCCACATGTACTTTATACTTGTTCCTGCAAATCCTTCCTCCTTTCCCCTGAAATTCCTTCCCCCTCTCCCCTCTGGTCACTGTCAGCCTATTCTCTATTTCAGTGTCTTTTGTTATATTTTGCTTGTTTGTTTGTTTTGTTGATTAGCTTCCCGTTAAAGGTGAGATCATATGGTATTTGTCTTTTACTGCCTGGCTTATTTCACTTAGCATAATGCTCTCCAGTTCCACTCATGCTGTGGCAAAGGATAGGAGCTCTTTTTTTCTTTCTGCTGCATAGAATTCCATTGTGTAAATTTACCAAAGGTTTTTTTAAAGATTTTATTTATTTATCTTTAGCGGGGAAGGGAAGGAGAGAGGGAGAGAAATACCAATGTATGGTTGTCTCTCGTGAGCTCCCTGCTGGGAACTGGCCTGCAATCCAGGCATGTGCCCTGACTGCTAATCGAACTGCAATTGTCTAGTTTGCAGGCCCACGCTCAATCCACTGAACTATGCCAGCCAGGGCCCAAAGTTTTTTGATCCATTCATTTACTGATGGACACTTAGGTTGCTTCTAGCACTTGGCTATTGTAAATTGTGCTGCTATGAACATTGAGGGGCATAGGTTCTCTTGGATCAGTGCTTCAGGGTTCTTAGGCTATAATCCTAGCAGTGAAATTGCTGGGTCAAAAGGCAGATCCATTTTTAGTCTTCTGAGAAAATTCCGTACTGTTTTTATAGTGGTTGTACCATCCTGCAATCCCACCAACAGTGCACTAGGGTTCCCTTTTCTCCACAACTTCTCCAACACTTGTTGTTTGTTGCTTTGTTGCTATGATGGCCACTCTGATCAGTGTGAAGTGGTAGAGCACCAGCTTACACCATACACCAAAGTAAATTCAAGGTGGATGAAAGATTTAAATGTAAGTCATGACACCATTAAGGTGCTAGAGGAGAACATAGGCAGGAAAATTTCCGATATTTCACACAGCAACATTTTCACTGATATGTTCCCTAGAGCAAGGCACATAAAGAAAAGAATAAACAAACCAGATCTCATCAAAATAAACAGTTTCTTCATGGCTAAAGAAAACAGTATTAAAATAAAAAGAACAAACTGTATTGGAAAACATATTTGCCAATGATACCTCATACAAGGGTTTAATTTCTAAAATATACAAAGAACTTACACGACTCCACTCTAAGAAGACAAGCAACCCAATTCAAAAGTGGGCAAAGGATTTGAACAGACAGTTCTCCAAGGAGCACATGCAGAGGATCCAGAGACACATGAAAAGACACTCAGTATCACTAGCTATCAGAGAGATGCAAATGAAATAAATTTTTAAGAAAGAACATAATCTATCAGGAAGATATACCCTACACAGTTTAGTTACTTGGTGACATGGAAAATAGAAGTCAGATATAATAATCAGAAAAAAATCTTCCACTGTAACAATCTATACACTTCTATTTCAGAACCATAGAATTCAAGTGAGAGTGAAAACACAGTATTCAAATACTTCATTTTGGATTGTAGGAAAACATGGAAAGGCCTGAAGGGGAACCCAAAAGGGAGAACCTGAAACAGTATGGAAGAGGTATCTTGGGGAAAGTATATGTTTTACTGTTAGAATAAAGCAGGATAAGAGATAAATGGGGGAGGAAAAGAGTGTTCTGGGCACAAAATAGAACATTAAGGAGAAGTTCAAATTCAGAACCTCAGGATCTTGGACTGCACCTTAGACAGTACTTAGATCATAGGTAAAGTAACAATCAGGTAAGAACTTAAAGCCACAGTGGGTATGAGATAATCTTTGGATTAGAAAGTTTAGAATAACCACTAAAAAGAATTGGAATCCTAAGTAAGAGAGAAAGATTTTTAAGAGTACTTGATAATCTTAAATGAAGGTTAGCTACCAGATATAAGTAAATTATATTCCACAGAAACAGCAGCAAATATAACAGTATGTACTATGAACTAGGTATTTTATATATAGACTTTATAAATTTCACAACTCAATAATCTGCTTCAATATTGACTTTAAGTAATCTGCTACACAAGTAAATTGTGTAGTCAAAAGTTGAACATCAATCTGATTTTATGACTAATCATTTTCTACTGCACACTGCAAGACTGTCCTTTTTGTATATGAGAGGGTGATAATTGAAGAATCTTTGCAAGGGTATTGTAAGACCAGAAATATAACAATGCTTCCTTATTTTCTTAAAGAATAAAGATGGTTGAAACAGAAATTCATCTTGAACATTTAGAGATAATTTTATAAACATTTTGTAGCTTTCCACATAGATTCATGAAGAACAAGTTACACTGCAGTAATCTCATTTTCCTTTTTGGTAGGGTTTATGTGACTGGTAGACCAGGGAAACTATTATAAGCATACTGCTTCTGGCCTTCATCAGGGTATCTCACAAAGCACCTTTCAATAACCTTAATGCAAAAGAAATAGCAATACATGGGCTGGATGATCAGAGTTGATTGATATTATAAGAGTTTGGTTATAGGTGAAGTATTGCCAACGTAGAACTTCACTGTTATTATGTGGTAATACTCATTCAAATTTATTAATTATTTGGAAGAAAATTTTGAAGGTTTGCTTATCAATTTTTTCAGATAAGAGTGAAGATTTTGAGCCCTGGCTGGTGTAGCTCAGTGGATTGAGTGGGGGCCTGGGAACCAAACAACCACGGTTTGATTCCCAGTCAGGGCACATGCCTGGGTTGCAGCCCATTTCTCAGCAGGAGACACACAAGAGGCAACCATACATTGACATTTCTCTCCCTCTCTCCTTCCCGTCCCCTCTAAAGATAAATAAATAAAATCTTTTTAAAAAGAGGGAAGACATTGGATGACAAAGACAGGAATCCAAAACACTAACAGGATAAATTAATCAATTACTCCCTGGATTACAACAGAATCTTGTCCTTGGTTCTAAATAATAATGCTCAAGATTCAGAAGATATTGACTCTAAAGCCACATATGTCAACAAAATAAGGTTTGACTGCACTGACTACATATTTATTTGGAGTCAGCTGTGTAACATGACTATTCAAAATTCATATGGCCCTGTCACTTTGTAAGGTATATAACACTTAAGTCATAATACGTATAAACATCTAATCACTATTTTGTACACCTGAAACTAATATTATATATCAACTGTAATTTTAAAATAAGTTTAAAAAGAATTGCTCCATTTTATTTTGTTGAAAATCATTTGACAATATATATGTGGGTTTATTTGGGGGCTCTAAATCTGTTCCATTGGTCTGTGTATGCTTTTCAGTCAATACCATGCTGGTTTGATTATTGTTGCTTTGTAGTATAATTTGAAGTCAGGAAGTGTGGTGCCAGCTCTATTCCTTATTTTTCCTCAGGGTAGCTTTGACTGTTTGAGGTCTTTTGTGGTTCCATACACATATGATGATATTTTGTCCTATGTCCTTTTAAAATATCATTGGGATTTTGATTGGGATTGCATTAAATCTGTATATTGCTTTGGATAATAGGGCCATTTTAACTATGTTGATTCTTCCAATTCAGGAAAATTGAATATCCTTCCATTTCATTGTATCTTTTTCAATCTTTTTAATGCTTTATAGTTTTCAGTATATAGGTCCTTCACATTGTTTGTTAGGTTTATTCTTAGGTATTTTATTCTTCTTGTAATTGTAAAAGGAATTGGTTTTTCATTTCTTTTTCTAAAATTTCACTATTAGTATATAGGAATACAGTGGATTTTTGTACATTGATGTTGTATCCTGCAACTTTAGTGTATTTGCTTACTGTTTGTGATAGTTATTTGGTAGAGTCTTTAGGGTTTTCTATATAAAGAATCATGTCACCTGCAGAAAGTGACACTTTTACATCTTCATTTCTAATTTGGATGTCTTTTATTTCTTTCTCTTGCCTGATTGTTCTGGCTAGGTTTTCCAGTACAACGTTGAATAAGAGTTTTGAGAGTCAACATCCTTGTCATGTTACTGACCTTAGAGGAAAAAAACATTTCAGTTTTTTACCATTGAGTATAATGGTATATGCACACCTATGTTCATTGCAGTATTATTCATGGTGGCCAAGAAATGGAGACAACCAAAGTGTCCTTCAGTAGAGGATTGGATAGAGAGGATGTAGAACATATACACAATGGAATACTACTCGGCCATAAAAAGACAAAATAGTGCCATTTTCAAAAACACAGATGAACGTTGAGAATATTATGCTACATAAAATATATCAGATATAAAAAATAAGAACCATATGATTTCACTCATATGTGGGATATAAAACTGAAAGCAACAAATGAACAAACAAGAAAAACAAACAAAACCTCATAGACAACAGTATGGCAGTTACCAGAGGGAAGGGGAGTGGGAGGTAGAGGAAAGGGTAAAGGGGGTCAAATATACAGTAACAGATGATTTGACTTTGGGTGGTGTGCACACAACACAATGCAACATATGCATCATGTATTATACATATGTGCACTTGAAACTTATATAATTTTATTAACCAGTCATCCCAATAAATTTAATAAAAATAATTGCTTAATGGACATGTTATTACACTTACAAAATGATGTTTAAAATTTGTCAAAGTGAGTATATTTTTCTTAGAAACTGATATATTTAGAATTATAAAGGACAATATTTGAATAAGAAAATTAAGTTACTAGATATTGCTATTTAGAACATCAGTTTTTAGCTCTTTATATTTTAATTTCTTTCATGGATTAGCCATGATTTTAATACACTTGAAAGCTAAGCTCTAATTTACATCTGTTAAAAATTTATATTTTATCTAGTTTGCTGTACAAAATTATTTGGGAAATGCTAATGGAGGTCAGTTCTTTGCTTGTCACTGTCTCTCACATTCATTTACACAACTATATGTACACAGCCCAAATCATGTTTTTTTTATGGGTTGAGAATATCTTGGCAAGCTCTGCCACATATTTCACTGTGAGATTTGGTAACAGCTTTTTCTTTTTCTGGACCTTAGTTACCTCATCTATTAAGTGAAATGATTAAACAAAATAATCTCTAATGGCTCTTCCAGCTCTGACATCTGATAATTCTACATCAAATAGCCTTCCAGTCTATTGAGAAAATTGTCATACAATTTATTGCTATTCCAAACCACACAATCATTCATATATATAAAATTTATTTTAAAGTACCTTAATATTTCACTGAACTATTTATTTTCAGTTGCAGCTCTCTCCTCTATGGTGTCATTCATCCTAATGGGAGACACCATATAATCAGTATAGTGAGTGCCTTTTACAAAAATGATATAGAGAATATGACTATGTTACCACTGGCTTCTAATGGATGGAATTGTTATGATTCCTGTGACATAATTTGACCCAAAATACATCTGGGCTTTTGTGATAGTAAACAATGTTACCCCAAGGCTTTACACTCTTTGACAGCTTGATTTTGGAAGAACAAATCTTTTAGAAGTCACTATCTATATAGAAATTAGTCCTACATTCCTCCATGAGGATTATATTTTCTGAGTCTGTATTCAATTTTCAGTTTTATTTCTGCCATTTTAAAGTACAAATTGCCAAAGCAAACATTTGGTTTCAAGAAGAGTTATCTCTCTGCCAAGAGAGACAGACACCAAAGGTATTACATACCTGTATTAGTGTAAGATATTTTTCCATCATAAAATTAATCCAGTGCCCCAAAACTTACCTTTCCCAAACTCCAATGTCTTAGCACTAGGGTCTTTGTCACCAGGAGTAATTTCTCTTGCCCATTCATCTGTGTTTCCTAGCAGAGCATGAAAGTCAGAGGTTCAGCATCTTCCATAAATGCCATATCCTTAGCTAGCCATCAATTCTGGGGAAAAGAGGGTAGATAGGAAGAATGGGTAGTGAGGCTATTTTCAGGTCTTAGCTATGTTAATAACACTGCTATGAACATGGAGTTGCATATATTCTTTCTGATTGGTGTGTCAGGATTCTTAGGTTATATTACCAGAAGTGGAATTCTTGGGTCAAAAGGCAGTTTCATTTTTAATTTTTTGAGGAAACTTAATACTGCTTTAACACTGATTGCACCAGTCCACACTCCTACCAACAGTGTATGAACATTTCCCTTTTTCCACATTCTCGTCAGTACTTGTTGTTTGTTGATTTATTGATGATATTCAATATGATAGTTGTGAGATGATATCTCATTATGTAAGGTCTTTCCAAGGTCTCTTATCTCCTTAGTTAAATTTATTCCTAGGTACCTTATTTTGTTGTTGTTGTTGTTGTATTAGCAAGTGGGGTTGTTTTCTTAGTTTTCCCTTCTGATAGTTCATTATGGGTATAAAAATATTCCACCGAATTGTGAACATTAATTTTGTATCCTATTTTGCTGAATTTACTTATTAAGTCTAGTGGTTTTTTTGTGGAGTCTTTAGGGTTTTCTATATATGTTATCATGTCATCCGCAAATAATAACCATTTTACTTCTTCCTTTCCAATTTTAATGCTTTTTATTTCTTCTTGTCTGATCATTGTGGGTAGGATTTCCAATACTATGTAGAGTGAGAATGGTGAAAGTGAACACCCTTATCTTGTTCCTGATCTCAAGGAAAATGCTATTAGTTTTTGCCCATTAAGTATGACGTTGGCTGTAGATTTTCATATATGATCTTTATTAGATTGGATTATTTTAATGAATATAAGCCTTGAATAATTTTGCATTTTCCCTATTTGAATTTTAATAAACAATACTCACATTCTAATTTCCTCTTGGAAGATGCAAATTAAAACCACAATGAGATACCACTTTACACCAGTGAGAATGGATATCATAAACAAAGCAATAAACAACAAATGTTGGAGAGGGTGTGGGGAAAAGGGGACTCTAGTCCACTGTTGGTGGGATTGCAGACTGGTACAACCATTATGGAAAACAGTATGGAATTTTCTCAGAAAACTAAAATTGGACTTGCCTTTTGACCCAGTAATTCCACTGCTAGGATTGTATCCTAAGAACCTGAAAACACCAATCCCAAAGAACCTATGCACCCCAATGTTCATAGCAGCACAATTTACAATAGCCAAGAGTTGGAAGAAACTAGGTGCCTGTCAGTAAATGAATGGATCAAAAAACTATGGTACATATACACAATGGAATTTTATGCTGCAGAAAGAAAGAAGGAGCTCCTATGTTTTGCAACATCATGGATGGAACTGGAAAGCATTATGCTGAGTGAAATAAGCCAGGTGTTGAAGGACAAATACCATATGATCTTACCTTTAACAGGAAGCTAAACAACAAAACAAACAAGCAAGCCAAATATAACCAAAGAGACTGAAATAGAGAACAGGCTGACAGTGACCAGAGGGGAGAGGGGAGGGAATTTCAGGGGAAATAGGGGAGGGATTTAGAGGAACATATATAAAGGATACATGGACAACAACTGAGAAGGGTGGAAATGGGAGGGAGGGGGGAGGATGGGGGGTGGGATTGGATGGGAGTAATAGACAGAAAACTGTACTTGAAAAATAATTAAATAAAAAGATTGGGAAAAAAATAAAATCCTCTTGGAAATTTTAGAAGCTCTCAAATGTCAGTCCAAGCAAATACCCCTGATTGAAATTTTCCTTCCATAATATTCATTGAGGATTTTGCATTTAAGGGTTTTTATATCTTAATCTGAATAACCTTGAAAGTCTCTTTATTCTTTAGCTGACTAAAAATATTTTTACATCCCATAAAGCAAGATATGACTCCATGCTCTGAGTATTAGTGGAGGAAATATGCTTTGTGTGCTCCATTAAGTCCTTTGTGAAATTGCATTAGTGCCATGCCATTAGCATACCTTTCCAAATACATGTGTGACCCTCTTTTGACATGTAAATTAACATTTTCACCAGTCTACTCAAAGATTTGTAATGATTTTCTAATACAAAGAAAGTATTCATTATATCATAAATTAGAAAATAAAACGTACATTTTAAACTGATAAGAACTGATACTACACTTGATCTTAGCCAAAAGGCCGAGAAGTGATTAAATCATACATTTTAAATAGAATACCAAAGAAATGAATAGAACAAGGCAGTATACTTCTTGATGGCTGATAATGATATATTTTAGAGACATAATTAAATTAATATTCATTTATGAGTCTAAAAATGAAAATGTAATGATGGGACAGATATATATGACTGAAAGAATTGTGTTTAAAATATGGCAACTTTCTTAAGATACTGAAAAATGTTATTATAATAATCATGTTTTCATAACATGGGAAATGTTAAATTGCTGATAGTATCCCAGAATAAGTGTTTCCTTTAAAAATACATACCATTGCTAATTCTAATATTTTGTTATTGTATGAAAGGATAGTACTGTAGCAAAAACGTATCATCTTTAACCTTCCTGCTCAGTGTTTTTAATATCATTTATTATTTAATCTTTTAGAGATAGATTTCAGATATAACTTCCCACTCTTCTTTACTCTTTAGTTCATTGTTTTCGAACATTTACTGTTAATGTATTTCTTTTCCATAACAATAAACTATAGCACGGGCAATTCTTTCTAATATGCTATTATCTTAAATCATCTAGTATTTCATTGTTACAAAAAATAACATTTTCGTCAGTCCCTTTGTGTCCTCCTTAGCCCAAAGAGCCTTCTCTTTCTGAATATTGTCTATTTAATTCATTTCATAAATGTCATTGGGTACTGTTATTAATAACTTCATAGGTATATCCCTGATTTTCCCAACTAGAGTGTAAATTATTTGTGAGCAGTATGTAACATGGTTAAAGTTTGGGCTTAATATCAATAGGCTTGGGATCAAATCCTGGGTCTGCCATTTAACTACCTTTGTGACCTTTACCAAGTTACTTCACCTCTTCAAATCTCAGTTTCCTCACCTGTGAAATGACAATGACATTAGTGCCTGCATTACAAGGGTATGGTATCTATCTCCCCTGACCACATACACATACATAGGATTTATCACTCTGTTGTATGTGTAGAATGCCGTAGAAATTTGTGAGTGACCAAAAGAGTTTTACTTCAGTGTATCTTTCAAAATACATTGATAAAAATTCATTTACTAGGAAATATGTTTATCTCAATATTAACTCTTTAAAATTGAGGTTCAATTTCACCTGCATGAGGCCATTAATGAATCAAAGCCCACCAGAAGAGGTATACTAAGTAAACAAATGGATCAAAAAACAGGACAGAAAACTGTACTTGAACAAGAATTAAATAAAAATTAAAAATTAAAAAAAGATGGTACATTTACACAATGGAATATTATGCAGAAGAAAGAAAGGAGCTCCTATCCTTTGCACCAGCATGGATGGAACTGGAGAGCGTTATGTTAAATGAAATAAGCCAGGCAGTGAAAAACAAATACCATATGATCTCACCTTTAACTAGAACCTAATCAACAACAACACACACAAAAAAACAAGCAAGCGAAATATAACCAGAGACATTGAAATTAAGAACAAACAGACAGTAACCAGAAGGGAGATGGAAGGAGATAACGTGGGGGAAAGGGTGAAGGGTTTTCAGGAACAACTATAAAGGACATGTGGACAAAACCAAAGGGGGTGTAGTCAGGGGAGAGAGGTAGGGATGGCTGGTGTTGGGGAAAAGGTGATGATAAAAGGCAGACAACTATACTTGAACAATTAAAAAATAAAGTATAAGCTAAAACAAACAAAAAGATTTGCTGGCCTGAACTAAATAAAAAATACTAAAATCTCTCCATCCTTCCTTTTTTCCCATTTAAACCTCACTTTTAACCTCTTGTTTTTATCTTCACTTTTGAACTTCTTGTATTACTTGCTGGTTTGTGACCTTAACTGAGTTTTAGATTTTACATGGTAAACTGGGGGAAATACTTTATTTCACACATTTGAGTATACACTATACAATTTAGTGTGTTAGCTATTAGGGAATAGCAGTTAATGAGACAAATACAGGTATATCTACATTACATCTCTATCTACATCATCTTTATCATCTCTATACTACTTGATAGATCAAGCAATCATTATATAAAGATACTTATTTGTTCATTTCCACAAAAATGTATATCTCACTGAGAAAGACAGCCATTCATAATGTCACTGTATAAATTTAATAAGTTTAAAGAAAAAGAAGAAGAGGTATACTAAGAGTATAAGCTACAGAACCAGACTACATCTCACCTCTGCCACTTACTATCTGTGAGACATAAGATAATTTGCCAAAACTCTTTAAGCCTCAGGATTCTCCTCTATAAAATAAAGGTGATGGTAACAACACGTACATCATAAGATTACTGTAAGGATTTAATGAGTTAATGAATGTGAGTCATTGGGAACACCACCTAGCACAAAGCAATTACTATTATATTTGTGTCACTCTTTCAAATATACTGAATTTTCAATTTTTGGATTCTTATGAAGTACAAAACAAATGGGTAGTATATAGACTAAAGTTACTAAGGGATATTTCATAGAAAGGGTGATGATTACACAGTGTCATCCCCATGTGTAAGTTCAGAAAACTCATTGAGTGGCCAAAGTTTCAAAAGCCTCTTTCTAAATTCTGTTTTCAGTTATTTACAATTGGTAGTCCATATATTTTTCAGAGTGACACAGTGGACAATATTTTTATCCGTTGATTTGAGAAGACAAAAATTACCATTCCAAATTATATTTATGGTGCATTCATTTTCCAAGAATGAGATCAAGCCCTGCATTTTACAAGAAATTCATACATGCCTCCTAGTATCCATCTTTAGTTCCTACACTATTTTATCACTTATAGCAGGGATTGGAAGACAACCATCTCTGGCTGTATCCAGCAGCAAGCTGATTTTTGTAAAGTCTATGAATTTATATTAGTTTTTATATTTTTAAAGAGTTGTAAACAACAATGAATATGTGACAGAAATCATATATGGTCTGCAATATCCAAAATATTTACTATGTATTCCATTACAAAAAAGTTTACTGATCCCTGATTTATAGCCTTCATTTAACACTTAATCTAATATTGTTTAAAGATATAAACTGTGTAGTACTCCATCATGTAAATGTACCATAGTTTTTTTTATCTATTCATTTACTAATGGGAACTTAGGTTGCTTCCAGCACTTGGCTATTGTAACTTGTGCTGCTATGAACACTGGGGTGCATAGGTTCTTTTAGATTGGTGTTTCAGGGTTCTTAGGTTGGGGAAGAATAGAGATAACTGTACTTGAACAATAATAAAAAAGGAAGTAAAAAAAACATAAACTGTCTTCACTGTTGTTTTGGTAGACAATAACTAATAATCACATCATCATTATGAGGTGCTTGCAGTGTTTCAGGCATCATGTTAAGTATTTTTCTACATTATGCTCACTGTAGTCCTATGAGGTAGATAACATTAATTTCCTCATTTTATAGATTATAAAACTGATATTTAGAGTATTATGTATCATGCTTAAGTCACATGGATATCCAGTAATTGAACTTAATTTTAGTTTATTTAAAAGCTTATGCTTTCTCTACTATGGCCACTGCTCTTGTTTTTGTTCTCTTCAGTCATTTAATTATGTTTTGTGTGTTTAAGCCTTAATTATAAACTCCTTAAAGGCAAAGGCTATGTGCCTTCTACAATAGAGAATGAATGCTGTATACACAGTGGCTGTTCAATAATTATTTACTAATGCAAATATAAATGGATTCAGGTCAACATTTAGTCTTTTGCCGGCCCACTGAATGATATATTCTTCAAGAACATGATCATACATTTACAAATTAAGGATGCACCTGAAACTTCATAACTTTTCCCAAATATTCAAATTTTTCTATTTAGCACTTTATTTTCTTATGGTAAACTGAAAAGCTTTTTTGAAATTATGTCATCCACATGTTTCCTTTTTCCTTCCCTCCCTCCCTTCCTTCCTTCCTCCCTCCCTCCCTTCCTTCCTTCCTTCCTTCCTTTCTTCCTGCCTTCCTGCCTTCCTGCCTTCCTTCCTTCTTTATTCCCACCCTTTCTCCATATCTCACCCCCTCTCTTCCTTTCTTTTTTCCTCTCTCTCTTTCCCTTCCTTCTTTAAAAAAGTATCTAGCATGCTATTGAATATACGCAGGTTAAAGTGGTAGACAAAATAAACATGGATCATGTCCTCATGTAAACTGTGGCCTAGGTTATTTGGTTCTATTTATATTTATCTTAGATCAGTTTCAAGTTTTAAAGCATGCCACTTAGTTCTCATTAACATCTAGATGTCAATTGCAATTACCTTCCACTTGTCATGCAAAAAAAAATTGGCTTTAAAAGGCCATTTGCCATTTGAGTCTAATACACTCTAAAATTTCCACATATCCTAGGAATTTAAATCTTTTCTAATAGTCTATGGCTCCAATTTATGGCTTTTGCTGAATTTTAACCATTATGCATTCCACTACCTCTCCTTTATTGGTTTAACTCTTGGTTTATCTCAATTATGAGCTATCATCTCTTCTCCTTCCTCTTAATCAAGCTTCTACTTTTCCCACATAACACAGTAACATACATACAAGGCAAGTGAGTGGACTACACTTTAACTAGAGAACTAAAAGCACTGGTACTTGAAGCTCTAATAAACCAACAAATAAATAAAATCTAGCTTCTATTGTAATGGACCCACAGTTTTTTAAAGAACATAGATACATTTCAAAATTATAAATGGTAACCTGATCATATCAATAAATGTGGAAAAAGCATTTGATAAGGTACAGCACCCATTTGTGAAAAAGCACACCACAAAGTGGGAATAGATGTAGCATTACCATATGCAAACACCTACAGCCAATATAATACACAATAAGCAATAAATAAATAAATAAATAAATAAATAAATAAAGCTTTCCCATTAAGATCAAGAACAAGAAAAGTGTGTTGGCTTTCACCACTTCCATTCAACATACAATTGGAAGCCCTACCCATAGTGATAAGACAAGAAAAGGAAATAATAGACATCCAAAATGGAAAGGAGGAATCAAAACTCATTGTTTGCAGATGACATGATAGGGTACACAAAAAATTCTATAGACCCCAACAAAAACTAATCTACCTAATAAGTGTATTTGGCAAAAGAGCAGGATACAAAGTCAAAATTCAGAAAAGGAAGACATTTTTCTACACCAATGACAAAATATTAGAAAGAGAAATTAGAAAAAATACCTCATTGGATACACCAAAAAAAAATAATAAAGTACCTAGGAACAAACCTCACTGAGGAGGTAAAAAACCTGTACTCAGAAATGTACACAACAGTGAAGAAAGAAATTAAAGAAGGCACAAAAATGGAAGCATATACAGTGCTCATAGATTGGAAGACTCACCATCATCAAAATGCCCATACTACCCAAAGCAATGAATACATTCAGTGAAATCCTATGAAAGAACCACAGACATATTTCACAGCTATAGAATAAATATTATGAAAATTTATATGAATTCATAAATGACCCTGAATAGCCACAGCAATTTGGAGAAAGAAAAACAAAGTAGGAGAAATCACAATACCTGATATCAAACTGTATTTTTTTCTTTTGAAAAAATATTTATTTTAATTGTTGTTCAAGTACAGTTTTATTTCTTTTACTCCCATCCCATTGAACCCCCCAAGTGCCCTCACCTCCCACCCATTTCCACCACCCTTAGTTTTTGTCCATGTGTCCTTTATATTTGTTCCTGTAAACCCTTCCCCTTTTCCCCTGAAATTCTCTCCCCTCTCCCTTCCAGTCACTGTCAGCCTGTTCTCTATTTCAGTGTCTTTGGTTATATTTTGCTTGCTTGTTTGTTTTGTTGTTTAGCTTCCTGTTAAAGGTGAGACCATATGGTATTTGTCATTTACTGCCTGGCTTATTTCACTCAGCATAATGCTTTCCATTTTCATCCATGCTGTTGCAAAGGGTAGGAGCTTGTTCTTCCTTTCTGCTACATAGAATTCCATTGTGTAAATGCACCATAATTTTTTGATCCATTCATTTACTGATGGGCACCTAGGTTGCTTCCAACACTTGCCTATTGTAAATTGTGCTGCTATGAACATTGGGGTGCATAGGTTCTTTTGGATTGCTGTTTCCGGATTCTTAGGATATAATCCTAGCAGTGGAATTGCTGGGTCAAAAGGAAGATTTGTTCTAAGTATTCTGAGAAAATTCCATACTGTTTTTCATAGTGGTTGTGCCAGTCTGCAATCTCACCAACAGTACACTAGGGTTCTCCTTTCTCCACAACCTCTCCAATGCTTGTTCTTTGTTGCTTTGTTTATGATGGCCATTCTGACCACTGTAAAGTGGTATCTCATTGAGGATTTAATTTGCATCTCTCTGATAGCTAGCAATATTGGGCATCTTTTTATATGTCTCTGGATGCTCTGTATGTCTCGCTTGGAGAAGTGTCTGTTCAAGTCTTTTGCCCACTTTTTAATTGGGTTGCTCGTCTTCTTAGAGTGGAGTCGTGTAAGTTATTTATATATATTTGGAGATTAAAACCTTGTCTGAGGTATCATTGCCAACTATGTTTTCCCATACGGTTGGTTCTCTTTTTATTTTAATACTGTTTTCTTTAGCCATGCAGAAGCTCTTAATTTTGATGAGATCCCATTTGTTTATTCTTTCCTTTTTGTCCCTTGCTCTAGGGGACATATCAGTAAAAATCTTGCTGCATGGAATATCTAATATTTTCCTGCCAATGTTCTCCTCTAGGGCTTTAATGGTGTCACAGTTTATATTTAAGTCTTTTATCCACCTTGAATTTATTTTGGTGTATGGTGTAAGTTGGTGCTCAAGTTTCATTTTTCTGCACATAGCTGTCCAGTTCTCCCAAAACCATTTGTTGAAGAGGCTAGCTTTACCCCATTTTATGTTACTGCCCCCTTTGTCGAATAATAATTTAGTGTAGAGAGTTTGGTATATTTTGGGGCTCTCTGTTCTGTTCCATTGGTCTATGTGCCTGTTTTTATGCCAGTACCAGGCTGTTTTGATTACAGTGGCCTTGTAATACAGTGTGATATCAGGTATTGCAATCCGTTCTACTTTGTTCTTCTTTCGCAGCATTGCAGCTGCTATTTGGGGTCATTTATGGTTCCATATAAATTTTTCAAGTGTTTGTTCTATGTGTGTGAAATATGCCATTGGTACTTTAATAGGTATTACATTGAATCTGTAAATTGCTTTGGGTAGTATGGACATTTTGACCATGTGAATTCTTCCAATCCATGAACATGGTATATGTTTCCATTTGTTTGTGTCTTTCTTGATTTCTTTCTTCAGTGTTGTGTAGTTTTCTGCATATAGGTCTTCTACCTTCTTGGTTAGGTTTATTCCTAGGTACTTTATTATTATTTTTTTGCTATATTGAATGGGATTTTTTTCTTGATTTCGGCTTCTGCTGTTTCATTGTTGGTATACAAAAATGCATTTGATTTGATTTCTGGATATTGACTATATCTCACTCTTTTGCCAAATTCAGTTATTACGTTGAGCAATTTTTGGTACAGTATATAGGATTTTCCATGTACAGTATCATGTCATGTGCAAACAGTGACAGCTTTGTTTCCACCTTTCTGATTTAGATGCTTTTTACTTCCTTTTCTTGTCTGATCACTGTGGCTAAAACTTCCAATACTATATTGAATAAACGTGGTGAAAGTGGACAACCTTCTCTTGTTCCTGATCTTAATGGAAAAGATTTTAGGTTTTGCCCATTCAGTATGATGTTGGCTGTAGGTCTCTCATATATGGCCTTTATTATATTGAGGAATGCTCCATCTAATCCCACTTTTCTGAGTGTTGTTATCATAAATGTGTGCTGTACTTTATCAAAAGTGAAAAAGCTTTTGCATATATTTATATGATCATGTGATTTCTGTATTTGCTTTGTTTATGTGATGTATTACATTTATTGATTTGCTAATATTGAGCCATCCTTCCATCCCTGGGATGAATCCCACTTGATCATTGTGTAAGTCTTTTTAATGTATTGTTTGATGCGGTTTGCCAATATTTTGTTGAGGATTTTAGCATCTATGTTCATCAGTGACATTGGCCTGAAGTTTTCTTTCTTTGTTGTGTCTTCATCTGTCTTTGGGATTAGGATGATGATGGCTTCATAAAAAGAGTTTGAGAGCCTTCCATCATTTTGCATTTTTTGGAATAGTCTGTGAAGGATAGGGCTTAGCTGTTCCTTAAATGCTTTGTAGAATTCTCCTGGGAAACCATCTGGTTCAGGGCTTTTGTGTTTGGGAAGTTTTATGATTACTGCTTCAATTTCCTCTGCTGTTATTGGTCTGTTCAGGCTTTCTGCTTCTTTTTCATTGAGTTTGGAAGATCTTATTATTGTAGAAATTTTTCCATTTTACCTAGATTTTCAAATTTGTTGGCATACAGTTCTCCATAGTAATTTCTTACAATCCTTTGCATTTCTGTGGTATCAGTTGTAATCTCTCCTCTTTCATTTCTGACTGTGTTTATTTGGGTCCTCTTTCTTTTTTTCTTGATGAGTCTGCTTAAAGGCCTGTCAATTCTGTTTATCTTTTCAAAGAACGAGCTCCTGGATTCATTAATCCTTAGAATTGTGCTTTTAGTCTCCATGTCATTTAATTCTGCTCTGATATTGGTTATTTTCTTCCTTCTACTTTCTCTGGGTTGTGTTTGTTGTTGTTCCTCAAGTTCTTGTAGGCATAGGGTTAGGTTGTTTATTTGAAATGTTTCTATCTTATTTATGTAGGCCTGTATTGCTATGAACTTCCCTCTCAGCACTGCCTTCACTGTGTCCCATAAGTTCTGGGTTGTTGTGAGTTCATTTTCATATGTTTCCAGACACTTTTTGATTTATTCCTTAATTTAACTCTTGACCCATTCATTGTTTAATAGCATACCATTCAGTCTCCATGATTTTGGGCTTGTTTGGGTTTTTTTCCTTTGGGGTTGGTTTCCAGTTTCAGTCATTTGTGGTCAAAGTAAATGCTTGGCATGATAATAATTCTCTTAAATTTGTTGAGGTTTGTTTTGAGTCCTATCATGGGGTCTATCTTTGGAAGTGTTCCATGTGCATTTAAAAAGAATATGTATTTAGCCTCTTTGGGATGAAGGGCTTTATATATATCAGTTAAGTCCATTTCATCTAGGGCATTGTTCAATTCCACAGCTTTGTTGATATTTTGTTTGGAAGACGTTTGTTTTTGACAATGAAGTGTTAAAATCCCGTACTATAATTGTGTTGCTGTCAATATCTTTCTTGAAGTCCCCTAGGAGTTTCTTTATATATTTGAGTGCTCCTATGTTGGTTGCATATATATTTACAATGTTTGTCTCCTTAGTAGATTTTTCCCTTTAGTATTATTAAGTGACCTTTTGGTCTGTCTTTATGGCCCTTTTTTTGAAGTCTATTTTGTCTGTTATGAGAGTTGCTACCACAGGCTTTTTTCTTTCCTGTCTGTTTGCTTGGAAAATTTGTTTCCAGCCTTTAACTTTTAGTCTGTGTAGGTCTTTTGTCCGGAGGTGGGTGTCTTGTAGGCAGCACATGTGTGGGTCATGCTTTCTTATTCATTCAGCTATTCTATGTCTTTTGATTGGAGCATTTAATCCATTGATACTTGAGGTTATTATTGATGTGCTTTTGTCATTACCATTTTTGCACCTGTGTTCCTCTCTGTCTCTCTCTTTTCCTTTCTTTCCTTAGAGCAGTCCATGTAGCATCTGTTGCAAAGATGGTTTGGTGGAGGTGTATTCTTTTAGACTTCTTTTTTCTTGGAAGTTCTTCATTTGGCCTTCAATCTTGCTTGAGAGCCAGCCTTGCTGGGTAAAGTAGCCTTGGTTGCAGGTCTTTGGTTCTCATTACTTGGAATATTTCTTGCCATTCTCTGCTACCTTGGAGCGTTTCCATTGAGAAGTCAGCAGCTAACCTTATTGGGGCTCCCTTGTATGTTACTTCCTGTTTCTCCCTTGCTGCCTTTAAGAGTCTTTCTTTGTCTTTGAATTTTGCCACTTTAATGCTTATATGTCTTGTAGTGGGTGTCTTTGGGTTCCTCTTGTCTGGGACTCTCTGTGTTTCCTGGATTTGTGTAACCTTTTCTCTCATCAAATTAGGGAAGTTTTCCATCATTACTTTTTCAAATATATTTTCTATCACTTGCTCTTATTCCTCTGATATCCCTATTATTTGTATATTATTATGTCTCATATTGTCTTGCATTTCTCTTAATCCATCTTCATTCTTCCTGACCCCATTTTGTTTCCTGCTCTTTCTGGGTGTTTTTTTCTACTTTGTCATCCAACTCACTTATCCAGTCTTCTGCTTCATCGGTCCTGCTTTTACTTCCTTCCACTGTGTCCTAAAGTTCAAAAGCT
Organism: Sturnira hondurensis; assembly: GCF_014824575.4. Classification (NCBI taxonomy): domain Eukaryota; kingdom Metazoa; phylum Chordata; class Mammalia; order Chiroptera; family Phyllostomidae; genus Sturnira; species Sturnira hondurensis. Next base: position 800,362 of record NW_028073154.1, read on the forward strand.
CAATTCTTCATTTCCTCTTGGCCCTTGTTGATTGTTTTTATTTCCTTTTTCATGGTGATATAGTTTGCAGTGAGTTCATTGTAGTTCCACTGCAGTTTTTGGTAGCTCATTGTGAGCTCTTTGAACTTCCTGATAACCAGTGCTTTGAATTCAATATCTGATAGCTGTCTTGCCTCTGTTTCACCTTGCATTCTTACTGAGGCTTCCTCCTTTCCTTTCACTTGGGGATTGTTTCTTTGTCTTCCCCTTGTTGGTGAGACTCTTCTTGTTAGCTTCAGCATCTTAAATTGATTTGTTCTGGCTCCCTGAGTTTATGGTGTGAACTTCTGTCGTATAGTACCTGTGAGATTTAGTGGTGTTGCCTTTCGATCTCCCAAACTCACTGGTCTTGGGCTGTCCTTTAAGTTGGCTCTGTGTTTGTCTTTGGGTTTTGATTGTTGTTGGGTCTTTCTTTTTTGGCTCCTTCCCACCAGCTGATTAACTGATAGTCTATCTGCCCACCACCTGTTGTAATTTGTTGTAGTGGTGAGGGCAGTATATGTTGAATCTAGTTCTTCCATGTGTACAAGGTTTTGAGGATCCTCTTTTGCTCTTGTTCAGTTGTTTGCACTGGGCAATTTCTCTACTATTTAGTTGTATGTATAGATAGGTCATTGATTGGGGTTTGTGTGGTGTTCACTCCCTCCTTCACCTTCTTCTGTTGTTATCTGTTGGTGGATATTTTGTTGTTAGGTTTCCTCTTCCAGTGGGCATCCTGGTGTTCATCGCTTTCACTTACTCTTTTTTTGTGATCAGTTGGAGGGGAAGGCAAAACGGTTTATGACATCAGGAGAGTATTCTGTGATATTTACAGTAGTATCTAGTAGAGAAGAGATAGGAGATCCTTTGGCTATGTATAGTGTTAACCGTGATCTTCAACCCAACTAGCCACTTTTAAGAAAGGATGGACAGAAGATAAGACTCTTGTTGTGGAGTGAAGGATTGTTAGTTGAATCTAGAAAGCAGTGAGGTTTTGGGAGCTCAGATTCTGAGGTAAGGTAAGAGTAAAGGATAGTAAATAGGTGTAGTATGTGAGAGAATAGAGTTAACCACTACAGTAATAGAGTTCAGGAAACTATGAAGTGGGCTAAGATCTGGAAGGGGTGTTGTGAAGTATATACGATTGTAAGAAATAGTTATTATTTACAGTAATATTGGAGCAACAATCATATGACAGAATCTATGTGATCTAGATAACATGAATGGGGGTATAGAACTTTGAGTAGTGTGCTAAAGGAACACAAGTGACGTGAAGGATAGTAAATTAGCAATACACTGTGGAAGAGAGTACAAGGGAAACATGTCAAAGGATATGATATAACCAGCCAAGCAAAGGAGACCATTCAGAAAGAGGAGGAGTACAAAGATACTATTAAAATAAAAGATGTAAGAATAATGAAAAAATAATAATACAAATATGCAGTAACTTGTAGTTTCTCTGCTGTAGGAAAGTGAAATTTGTCTCTCTGTCTGTACTGTTGGGATGCCCCCTTTTTGCGTCCAAACCTGGCCCTTTCACAGTTCCAAGTTTTTTGTCTCACTTGTGGGTAAAAAAAGAAAAGGCAGGAGAAGGAAGAAGATATAAGTTTGGAAATAAAGGAAGAAGAAATAAAACAACAAAGAAGGAAAGACAGGAATAATGTAGTGAAAGATAAAACAATAATAAAATTAAAAAAATAAAAGATTTCTTTAAAAAAATGAACCACCTCTTGTTGCTTTCAAACTGGCCAAACCGGTTTTTCTGTTCTCACTGGCTGCAGCAGGCTGAGAGGTGACTGGTGTGGCCTGTCTCCCTTCCCAATGTGTACTCAACCTGTCTTGTGAGCATTTTCCCAACAGCTTGTCTGCTGCCTCTCCCCAGAGTCCCATGAAGGATATCCAGGTCTTCTTCAGAGTACTCTTTCCACTGGGATAATCATGGTGGGCTGGGGTGTGGGGATGCACCTGGCCAGGCTACCTGGGTCCTGGGGATTTGGGCGGGGACTCTTCCCAGTGCTATGGCAAAACCCAGGTCCTTTCGCCTTGCTGGGTGAGGAGTAGGCCCAGCGGCTGTCCCAGGAGAGTCCCCCAAACAGTTTTACTTTTTGAGAAATTCCTCCTACTCAAGCCAGCCATTGAGTACAGCCCAGTTCTACAACCAGACTGGTGACTATCAGGGTCAGAGCCTGACACTGAGACTCTCAACTGTCCCAATCTAGCGACCACAGACTTCGTGGGTGATCACGGCCCTTGTTTGTTTGCCTTTGTCCTTATTCCCCTCTCTGCAACTTCAAGCAAACAGGTCTCTCCCGGTACTGGTCAAACCCTGCTTGGCTGGGGAGGGAGGGAGCAGTTGACCCAGCTCTCTTTAAAGGACTCTGTGGCAGGCCTGCTGCTCCCAAGAAGTCTATGTTAGACCCAGCACCCGGTGCCAGGTGCAGCCGAGGCTGCCACCATCCCTGTCCCTGGGCTGGTTCTTGAGACCTTATTGTTCTGCAGCCATCTCCTTGCCATCTGGTTTTTCAGTGTTTTCTACAATTTCTGGTCTCTTATTTTCATATATGCTGGGACACTGTTGGCTGTCTGCTCTGTTCCTTCATAAACTGGCCAGGTTTTTCTCCCATGTGTAGGGGGAAGTGGAACCTGCTCTGTCCTACTCCATTGCCATCTTCTCAATCTGGTTTTTGTCTTAAAAAAATCCCTGTTCCTGGCTGCTGCTTATTTCAGGTTCCCTCCTGGAGCTTGTGTGTGGAACCTGCCAGCCACGGGCCATGCCTCTCCCTCAAACTGTACTATGAGACCACTGTAACCAAAACAGCCTAGTACTGGCATAAGAACAGATTCATAGAACAATGGAACAGAATAGAGAACCCAGAAATAAACACAAGTCTCTATGGTCAATTAATATTAAACAAAGTGAGCAGAAACACAAAATGGACTAAAAATAGCCTCTTCAACAAATGGTGTTGGGACATCTGCACAGCTACATGCAAAAAATATGAAACTCAATTACCAAATCACACCATACACAAAAATAAATGCAAGGTACATAAAAGGCAAATATGTCATGACACCATGAAAGTCCTAGAAGAGAACATAGGCAGGAAAATCCCAGATATTCCATGCAGCAATATTATCACCAATATGTCCCCTAGAGCAAAGGGCATAAAGGAAAGAATGAACAAATGAGGTCTTATGAAAATAAAAAGCCTCTTCATGGCTAAAGAAAACAGCATTAAAAAGAAAAGAGAACAAAAATATGGAGAAACATAGTTGCAAATGATTACTTTGACAACGGTTTGATCTCCATAATATAAAAGAACTCACATGACTTCACTCTAGGAAGACAAATAACCCACTTTAAAAAATGGGCAAAGGACCTGAAAAGACACTCTCCAAGGAGAACATACAGAGGGCCCAGAAAAATATGAAAAGATGTTCAGCATCACTAGCCAGCAGAGAGATGCAATTAAAACCACAATGAGATACAACTTCACACCAGTCATAATTGCCATCATAAACAAATCATCAAACAACAAGCGCTTGAAAGGATGTGGAGAAAAGGGAACCCTAACACACTGTTGTTGGGAATGGATACTGGTGCAGCCACTGTAGAAAACAGTATAGAATTTCTTCAGAAAACTAAAAATGGAACTGCCTGTTGATGCAGCAATTCCACTGCTGAGATCACACTGTGAGAATCCTGAAACACGGATTCAAAGAACCTATGCACCCCAAAGTTTGTAGCAGCACAATTTACAATAGTCAAGTGCTGGAAGCAACCTATGTTCTCATCAGTAAATGAATGGATCAAAAAACATTTACACAACAGAATATTATACAGCAGAAAGAAAGAAGGAGTTCCTGCCCTTTGCCACAGCATGGATAGATCTGGGCAGAATTATGCTGAGTAAAATAAGCCAGGTGATAAAAGACAAATACCATATGATCTCACCTGTAAGTAGAACCTAATCAAGAAAACAAGCAAGCAAAATATAACCAGAGACACTGAAATTAATAACAAATGGACAGCCCTGGCTGCTGTGGCTCAGTGAATTAAGTGCCAACCTGTGAACCATGGGGTCACAGCTTCAATTCCCAGTCAGAGCACATGCCTGGGTTGTGGACAAGGTATCTGATAGGTGGGGCATGAATGGCAACCACACAATGATGTTTATCTCCCTCTCTTTCTCCTTCCTTTACCCTCTCTCTAAAAATAAATAAATAAAAGCTTAAAAAAACATACTGACAATAATCAGAGGGGAGGTGAGAGGGGATAATGGAGGGAAAAGGGGAAAGGGTTGTCAGGAACATGTATAAAGGACACATGGAAAAAATAACCCTCCCTCATTGCCCTCCCATCTCTTACTGTGTTTTACTTTTTATTTATAACATTGATCACTTTCTGATATTAATAAGTATATATTTTACTACCTCCACTATTATATGCACTCTCTGTCATGGGGAGATCATTTTTCAGTTTTGTTCATTCACTGCTGTATTCTCAGCACTTAGAGCAGTGCACAGTACATAAAGGACACTTGATTGGTTGAATGAAACAAAAAGAATAACAAAGTAGGAGGGATCACCACACCTGACATCAAACTATATAACAAAGCCACTGTAATCAAAACAGTCTGGTACTGGAATAAGAACAGACAAATAGATCAATGGAACAGAAAAGAGAGCCTAAAAATATACTCAAGTCTCTATGGAAAATTAATATTAAACAAAGGGGACAGAGGCATAAAATGAAGTAAAAATAGCCTCTTCAAAAAAATTGTTTTCGACAGTGACCAGAGAGGAGAGGGGAGGGAATTTCAGGGGAAAAGGGGGAAGGATTTACAGGAACTAGTATAAAGGACACATGAACAATAACTAAGGGGGGGAAATGGGGGGAGGTGGGGAGCACTTTGGGGGGTGGCCTGGGATGGGAGTAGAGGACAGAAAACTGTACTTGAACAATAATTAAATAAAAAAATTTAAAAACTTGTTTTGGGAGATCTGGACATCTACATGCAAAAGAAGAAAAAGAAAAAGAAAGAAACTCGACCACCAACTTATACCCACACAAAAATAAATTCAAAGTGGATAAAATACTTAAATATAAGTTAGGACACCATGAAAGTCCTAGAGGAAAACATAGGCAGGAAAATCTCAGATATTCCATGCAGCAATATTTTCACTGATATGTCCCCTAGAACAAGGGACATAAAGGAAAGAATAAACAAATGGGACTTCATAAAAATAAAGAGCCTCTACACGGCTAAAGAAGTGTCAAGAAAATGAAAAGGGAAACAACAATATGGGAAAACATATTTGCCAATGATACATCAGACAATTGATTGATCTCCAAAGTATATAAAGAATTCACATGACTCCACTCCAGGAAGACAAACAACCCAATTTAAAAATGGGCAAAGGACCTGAACAGACACTTCTCCAAGGAAAACATACAGAGGGCTCATAGACAGTGACCAACGAGGAGAGGGGAGGGAATTTCAGGGGAAAAGGGGGAAGGATTTACAGGAACTAGTATAAAGGACACATGAACAATAACATATGTCTTTTAATAGACATGAAAAAATGGTCAACATCACTAGCCATCAGAGAGATTCAAATTAAACCATTTCACACCAGTCCAAATCACTATCATGACAAAATCAACAAACAACAAGTACTAGCAAGGTTGTGGAGAAAACGGAATCCTAGTGCACTGTTGTTGGAAATGCAGACTGGTACAGCCATCCTCAAAAACAATATGGAATTTCCTGAGAAAAGTAAAGATAGAACTACCTTTCAATCCAGTGATCCCACTGTTGGGATTATACCCTAATAATCCTTAAACACCAATTCAAAAGATTCTATGCACCCCCATATTTATAGCAGTGTTATCTATGATAGTGAAGTGCTGGAAACAGCCTAAGTACCCATCAGTAAATGAGTCGATGAAAAAACTTTGGTACATTTACACAACGGAATTCTATGCAGCAGAGAGAAAGAAGGAGTTGCTACCCATTGCAACAGCATGGAGGGAACTGGAAAGCATTATGCTAAGTGAAATAATCCAGGTGATTCAAGACAAATACCATATAATCTCACCTATAAAGTGGAACCTAACCAAAAAACAAACAATTAAGCAAGATGGAACCAGAGACATGGAAATAAAGAACATACTGACAGTGGACAGAGGCAGTGGGGGAGAGTTATAATAGGGGAATGGGAGAAAGGAGCAAATTAAAGAACATCAATAGAGGACTCATGGGAACAAACATCAGGATGTGATTGACTGTGGGATGGGGAGCAGGGGAGAGCAATTGGGTGAAAAGGCAGGACAACTGTTACTGAACAACAATTAAAAAATAAAACAAAAATCATTAAAATGGTGAATTTTTGTGTAGCCATTTTAATATTTAAGATCGAAATAACATGCAATATTTTTGTTATATTATGCTTTATTGTTTCCAGAAAGGTAAAAATACAAATGAAATGCAAAAATATATTTGTGCAGTGTATAAGGAAGTTGCTGTGACTAATTGAACATGTCAAAAATGACTTGCCAAGTTTCATGCTGGAGATTTCTCACTGGACCATGCTCCATGGTCAGGTAGACCAGCTGAAGTTGATAGCAATCAAATAGAGACATTAACTGAAAACGATCAACATTCTACCACATGGGAGATAGCCAACATATTTGAAATATCCAAATCAATAAAGTTATTTGTGAAAATGAAAAATTTGTTTTGTTTTAGGAAAAAAATATGGACTTTTGGGCCAACTCAATATTATAACCATTTGTCATGTGAAAAAAAGAGAAAGGAAACCAGGAATAGGAGAGGGGAATGACAGTAGTGGGTGGGGAGTTGAAAAAGAAGGAACATATCTGCAACTTATCAATGACGTAGAAGTCACACTCCACACAGTTTGTGACTAAATTAGATGAGGCCAGGAGAAGGTGTCAAAAACTGAGCATAGTACAGACCACGAAATAGTTAAGCACTTGGTAGTGGATCCAAAGAGTCTGAATTAAAATCTCAGGGTATTCTACTCCCTCACACTGTAGCCATGGGCAAGTTACTCAATACCTCAGTTTTCTCATCTAAATTATAAATAGTACCTACCACACAGGTTGTATAGGATTAATGAATTAAAATACTAAAAACATCATCTGGTATATAATAAGCACTACATAAGTATTGAATCAAATTTTGAAAAGACTGATTCTGTGAGTACTGCCATCCACTGAGTTTTTTTTTAAATGTCTTCTTAAAGGCAGGAATATGAAAAATAGTATGTAAAGTATAATATGTTATATATAATAATATGTTAATTTTTGTCAGCATTCTTTCTTTGGAGCAGCGACTTCACCCACACTATAAATAGTTCAAGTAGGACTGTTAATCATACCGACCCCTTCTTAAATGTATTAACAGGTATGTGACCTAGACCCTACCAATTATGGCATTATACTTTCTTATTCAAAAGATAGGCTCATGACTCAAGCACGAGTAATCAGAATTCTTACATAAAATTTGCTATATGCACACTACGAGTGAGAGAAACTCTTTATGAATTACAAGCTATAAAGGAGTAGACTTGGGGATGACTATAGCCATCTTTCTTGCTACATGGAGAAAGCTGCTCTGAAAATGATATTAACAAACAGAAAGAAATAGAGCTCAGATACAGTAGTAACTGATATCTACCTTTAGGCCTCCCCTTTATATGACCCAATTAATTCCTTTTTTCCCTTTATACTAGCTTGAATTGAGTTATTGTTTCTTCTTTGGATCTAGAGTACTTAAAAATGGCCTATTAAGAACCTGGATGGTGGCGAGATAGGTGGGAGGGGAGTCTACTTCCCCCTGAGCACAGGTGAAACAGCTAGCCAATCTTCTGAGGAACAGAATGAACAGCCAACAGTATCCCAGCATATATGAAGATTGGACACTAAAAATTGTAGAGAACATTGAAAAATCAGACAGTAAAGAGAGTGATTCAGAACAATAAGGTCCCTGGGACCAGCAGAGGTACCAGGGTGGCCTCAGTCCCAGGCTCAGCACCTGCCGGGTCTGCCACAGGATTTTTAGGAGAGAGCCAGGTCAAGGGCTCCCTCCCCTGCAAAGTAGGTTTGAGCAGCACCAGGAGGGACCTGGATGCTTGAAGTCACAGGGTCAGAGGATAAGGACAAAGTGGCAAACACATAGGGATGGTATATACCCACTAAAACTATGGACACAAGATGGGAAGACGTGGGCAGTGATGGACCCTGACCCAGTCAGTCCCCAGGCTGGTTAGAGAGTTGAGTTGAGTGAGAGGCCAGGCGATCATTTGGAGCAGCAGGCTTCAATAGGAAGAATTTTTCAAAAAGAAAGAGACAAAAAGATGCACTCAGCAGCTGTTTGAGGAATTCTCTGCAGCAGCTGTCCCTGCCTTTTGTACCCTTATCCCCCACTAGGCTGCGTGCTCACACCTGAAGCCCCGGAGATGGTGTCTTCTCTATCCCTCAGCCCAGTGGCTACCCATCTCTCCCCAGCTATGAGGCTGAGTGCTCAGGTCCACAGCCCCAGGATGGAGTGCACCTGATCCTGCCTCCTGGCTCCTTTGACCAGGGCCTTTCAGGGCCAACTGACTCTCTAAGAGGAAGGCAGAGATGCCCCCACAGAGGAGAGCTGCAGGGCTCAGGGAGTCAGCAATCCCCAGAAAGACTTAAATGTGGGGGGGGGGGTGCTGAACTACCCTGAAAAGACTCTGAGAGTCCCTAGCATCTAGGACAGCAAAGAGCAAGAAGGTGGTGTATGAGTTGCCCCTAATTGACACACTTCAAGGACAGCCCAACTGGTGGACTGAAGGCATAGACTGGGCACAGAAGGGCACGGGGGGCCCAGCAGAGAACTGAGGAACTGGGATAGAAGGTGGGGAAAAGAGTGAGAGATAAACCACAAAACCTCATACATGTAGAAGAATCAGCTTTAACACAACCTGTCCACACCTGCACAACAGAACACAAGACATGGTGGACAGTGTGACCCTCAGTCAACTAGCTGGAGGAAAAACCACCAAAGAAAAAACTCAAAACAATCAAAACCCAAATACATCCAGAGGAACATAAATGACATCCCATGAGCAGCAATGTCAGGAGATAAAGGACACTGCACTTCTGAATCTCACAGGTTTCCTGCCAAAGAAGTTCACACCACAAACTTGGGGAATCAAAACAGATCAGTTCAAAAAGCAGAGGCTAAGAAGAGTCTCATAAACAATGGGAAGATAAAGAAACAATCCCAAAATAAAAGGAAAAAGGGAAGTCTCAGAAAAAATGGTAAATGAAATAGAGGCAACTCAACCATCAGATATTGAGTTCAAAACAATGGATGTAAAGAAGCTCAATGAGCTCATTGAGAATTACCAAAAACTACAAGAAAACTACAATGAACCCAATGCAAACTATATCAACACAAAAAAAGGAAATAGAAACTATGAACAAAGGCCAAGAGGAAATGAAGAATACAATTTCTGAACTGAAGAATACAACAGAAGGATTCAAAAGCAGGCTAGATGAAGCAGAGGACTGGATCAGTGAGCTGAAGAACAAAGAACAAAGGAAAAAAACACCCAGAAACAGCAAGAAAATAAAAAGAGGCTCAGAAAAAATGAGGAGGTGTTAAGGGAAATGCAAGAAACATGAAACATAATAATATCCATAAAACAGGGATAACATAAGGAGAAGAATAAGAGCAAGTGATAGAAAACCTGCTTGAAAAAGTAATGATAGAAAACTTCCCTAATTCGACGAGAGAAAAATTCACACAAATCTGGGAAACACAGAAAGTCCCAACAAAGAGCAACCCAAAGAGGCCCACTTCAAGACACATCATCATTAAAATGGCAAAATTCCAAAATGAAGAGAGAATCTTAAAGGCAACAAGGGAGAAATAGGAAGTAACATACAAGGGAACCCCAGTAAGGCTAGCAACTGACTGCTCAATGGAAACTCTCCAAGCTAGAAGAGAATGGCAAGAAATACTCCAAGTAATGAAAACCAGAGGCCTGCAACCAAGGCTACTTTACCCAGCATGGTTCTCAATTAAGATGGAAGGCCAAATAGGGAGTTTCACAGACAAAAGAAGTCTAAAAGAATATACCTCCATCATATCAGACCTGCAAGATATGCTAAAGAGTCTTCTTTAAGAGTGAGAGAGAGGAACACAGGTATGAAAAATATGGCAATGAACAAGTACCTATTACTAATAACCTTAAACATAAATGGATTCAATATTCCAATGAAAAGACATAGAATAGCTGAATTGATAAGAAAGCATGATCCACACATATGCTGCCTACAGGAGACCCACCTGAAAACAAAAGACTTTCACATACTTAAAGTTAAGGGCTGGAAACACATACTCCAAGCAAATGCACAGGAAAAAAGGCTGGGGTAGCAATACTCATATTGAACAAAACAGACTTCAAAAAAAGGGCCATAAAAAGAGACCCAGATGGACACCTCATAATACTCAAGGGAAGAATCCATCAAGAAGACATAAACATTGTAAATATATATGCACTCTTCATAGGAGCATCCGAAAACATTAAAAAAATCTGGGAGGACTTCAAGAAAGATATTGACAGCAGTACATTTTAATAGAGAATTTCAACACCACACTGTCAAAAATGAATAGATCTTCCAAACAAAATATACACAAATATACTGTGGCATTGAACAATGTCGTAGGTCAAATATAATTAACTATTATTTATAGAGAGCCTTTCATCCCAAAGAAGCAATATATACATTCTTTTCACATGCACATGTAATATTTTGTGTCCATGATAGGACACAAAACAAGCCTCAATAAATTCAAGAAAATTGAAATCATATCAAGCATTTTCTCTGACCACAAGGGACTGAAACTAGAAACCAACCTCAAGGAAAAAACTCAAAAACACTCAAACTTATGGACATTAAATAGCATGCTATTAAACAATGAATGGGTCAAGAATGAGATCAAGAAATAAATAAAAAAGTTTCTGGAAACAAATGAAAATGAACAACCCAAAACTTATAGGACACAGCAAAGGCCATCCTGAGAGGGAAGTTCATAGTAATACAAGATTACTTAAAAAAAAAAAAGAAATATTTTGAATAAACAGCCTAAACCTACACCTACAAGAACTTGAAGAACAACAACAAAGACTGCCCAGAGCAAGTAGAAGAAAGGAAATAACGAAGATCAGAGCAGAATTAAAAGACATGGAGACTAAAAGCACAAATCTAAGGATCAATGAGTCCAGGAGCTGGTTCTTTGAAAAGAAACCAAAGCAACAAGCCTTTAAACAGACTCATCAAGAAAAGAAGACAGAGGACCAAAATAAACACAATCATAAATTAAAGAGGAGAGATAACAACAGATACAACAGAAATACAAAAGATTGTACAAAATTACTACAAAGAACTATATGACAAGAAGTTTGAAAACCCAGGTGAAATGAATAAATTTCTAAAAAATATGATCCTTCAAAACTGAATGATGAAGAAGCAGAAAGCTTGACCGATCAATAACAGCAGATGAAATTGAAGCAGAAATAATAATTTTAAAAACCTCCCTATCCACAAAAGCCCTAGACCGGACAGTTTCATAGGAGAATTCTACAAAGCAATTTAGTAAGAGCTAACCCCTATTCTTCAAGACTATTCTAAAAAACCCAAGAAGATGGAAGACTCCCACATTCTTTTTATGAGGACAGCATAACCCTAATCACAAAACCAGACAAAGACAAAACAAAACAAAAAAACTTCAGGCCAATATCACTGATGAATGTAGATGCTAAAATCGCTAACAAAATTTTGGCAATTTACATCCAGAAATACATTAAAATAATCATATACCATGATCAAGTGGGATTCATCCCAGGGAGGCAAGCATGGTCCAATAGATATAATATATCACATAAGTAAAATGAATGACAAAAATCACATGATCATATCAATAGATGAGGAAAAAGGATTTGATAAAGTACAGCATCCATTTATGATAAAAACACTCAGCAAAGTGGGGATACAGGGAGCATTCCTCACCATAATAAAGGCCATATATTAGATACGTACAACCAACATCATACTCAATGGGCAAAAACTAAAAGCTTTTCCACAAAGACCAGGAACAAGACAAAGTGGACCACTTTCACCATTTCTATTCTATATGTTATTGGAAGTCCTAGCCACAGTAATCAGAGAAGAAAAGGAAATAAAAGGCATCCAAATTGGAAAAGTGGAAAGAAAACTATCAATTTTTTTTGCAGATGACGTGATAGTGTACATAGAAAACCCTATAGACTCCACTAAAATACTGCTCAACCTAATAAATGAAATTGGCAAGACAATGGAATACAAAGTCAATATTCAGAAATCAAAGGCATTTTTGTATACCAAAAATGAAAAATCAGGAAACAAATCCCATTTGATATAGCAACAAGAAAAATAAAATACCTAGGAATAAGCCTAACCAAGGAATTAAAAGATCTGTAGTCAGAAAACTATGCAAGACTGAAGAAAGAAATCAAGGAAGGCACAAACAAATGGAAACATATACCGTGTTCATGGATCAGAAAAGTTAACATTATCAAAATGTCCGTACTACCCAAAGCAATTTACACATTCAACACAATCCCTATTAAAGTACCAATGACAGATTTCACAGATATAGAACAAACACTTCAAAAATTTATATGGTACTGTGAATGACCCCAAATAGCTGCAGCAATTTTGAGAAAGAAGAACAAAGTAGGAGGGATCACAATACCTGATATCAAACTGTATTATAAGGCCACTGTAATCAAAACACCCTGGTACTGGCATAAGAACAGGCAAATAGACCAATGGACAGAACGGACAGCTCAGAAATAAACCGAAGTCTCTATGGTCAGTTAATATTCAACAAAGGGGACTGAAGTATAAAATGGAGTAAAAATAGCCTCTTCAACAAAGGGCTGGAAAAGCTGGGCAGGTATATGCCAAAAAATGAAATTCAGCCACCAACTTACATTATACACAAAAATAAATCAAGGTGGATAAAAGATTTAAATATAAGTCATAACACCACTAAAGTCCTAGAGGAGAACATAGGCAGGAAAATCTTGTATATTCCATGCAGCGATATTTTCACTGATATGTGCTGTAAAGCAAGGGACATAAAGGAAAGAAGAAACAAATGGGATCTCACCAGAATAAAAAGCTTCTGCACAGCTAAAGAAAATAGCACTAAAATGAAAAGAGAACCAACTGTATGGGAAAACATATTTGCCAATGGTACCTCAGACAAGGGTTTGATCTCCAAAATATATAAAGAACTTACACGACTCCAGTCTAAGAAGACAAGCAACCCAATTAAAAAATTGGCAAAGGACTTGAACAGACAGTTCTCCAAGGAGGACATACAAAGTGTCCAGGGACATACAAAAAGATGCTCAGTATTGCTAGCTATCAGAGAGATGTAAATTAAAACCACAACGAGATACCTCCTCACACTGTTTAGAATGACCATTGTAAACAAACAAACAAACAAGAAATGTTGGAGGGGTTTTGAAGAAAAGTGAACCCTAGTGCACTGTTGGTGGCATTGCAGACTGGTACAACCACTATGGAAAACAGTATGAAATTTTGCCAGAAAACTAAAAATGAATGTGCCTTTTGACCCAGAAATTCCACTATTAGGAGTATATCCTAAGAACACTGAAACACTAATCCAAAAGAACCTATGCATCCCGATGTTCATAGCAGCACAATTTATGATAGCCAAGTGCCGGAAGCAACCTAAGTGTCCATCAGTAAATCAATGTATCCAAAAACTATGGTACATTTACACAATGGAATTCTATGCAGCAGAAAGTAAAAAAGAGCTCCTACCCTTTGCCACAGCATGGATGGAACTGGAGAGCATTATGCTGAGTGAAATAAGCCAGGCAGTGAAAGACAAATACCATATGATCTCACCTTTAAGAGGAACCAAATAAACAAAATGAACAAGCAAGCAAAATATAACCAAAGACACTGAAATAGAGAACAGACTGATAGTGACCAGAGGGGGAGGGCAGAGGATTATAGCAGAAAAAAAGTGAAGGGTTTGAAGGAACGAGTATAAAGGACACATGGACAATAACAAGGGGAGGTAGAAACAGGGAGGGAGGTGGGGAGGGCTGGGTGGTGGGGAGGGCTGGTGGGAAATGTCAGAAAACTGTACATGAACAACAATAAGAAAAATGTAAAAAAAGAATCTGTTCACTTGAGGGAAGAAAATCTTCATGTTTTCAAAATATCATCTGGCTATCAGCTCCTGATGCAATGTGTCACAGGTTAGAAAAAAAGAGAAAAAAATGCCAATGCCATGTAACATCAAGACTAAACTAAAATTATTACTGGATTTGGAGAGATGTTGCTCTTCAACCATAGATTTAAAAAGACATAGCCCTGGCTGGTGTAGCTCAGTGGATTGAGCACAGGCCTGCGAACCAGAGGATCGCGGTTCAGTTCCCAGTCAGGGCACATGCCTGGGTTGCAGGCCAGTTCCCTGCAGGCCAACTCCCAGCAGGGGACACACCAAAGGCAACCATACATTGATGTTTCTCTCCCTCTCTCCTTTCCCCTCTAAAGATAAGTAAATAAATAAAATCTTAAAAAAAAAGAAGACATAGATAGACTGTGAGGACATTTTGCTAAGTGAGATATCTCACATAGAAAAAGACATATACTATATGATACCATTTACATGCACATTCTAAAAAAGCCAAACTCATAAAAACAGTAAAATAGTGTTTACCAGGGTTTGAGGAGAAGGAGAATTGGAGAAATGTTTAAGGGTACAAATTTGCAACTAATATACAAATAAGTCCTGGACATTTAATACACCATATAGTGAATATACACAATAATGTTGTATTGTGGACATCAAACATGCTAAAAAAATTAGATCTTAATTATTCCCACCACAAGATAGAAATGATAATTACATGGCATGATAGTCATGCTAACTATTGTTATAATTGAAATCATATTACAATATATAAGTATACCAAATCAATATTTTGTACATCTTAAATTTCCACAGTTATCTATCAGATGTATTTTAAATTAAAAAAAAAAGACAATTCAGGAGGTAATCAAATAGAGATAGTGGGGCCAAACACAGGATTGTCTGAAGTTCCTGCTTGCACTTTGTCTTTTACTCTCTTGCTTTCTCTCTCTATGACTCATTACTGACTCTGCTATACCACCATTCACTCTCAGTAGGTTAACTTGCCTCCCATTTCACAGAAAATAGAAGCCATAAGGATTAAATGGAAATTGTGCTATTTTGCAATCACTGGTTTTTCTTGTATTCACAGCCATTCTTATCCTCTGCCTGCTTATAACAACAAACAATTTCTTCTTCTTCTGCCAAAGGCAAATGTCTTTATTTACTCTTTATATCCCGTCTTCTTTCAGAAAATACATTAAATTGATTGTCCCCTTTTTCTCTTTTATCTTCAACCTCTATCAACTAGATCCTTTCCATCAGCATTTAAACGTAAGCTCAATTTCAAAAAGAAAAAGGATTCCTGGACACAGACAACAGTGTGGTGATCGTGGGGGTGGGGTGGATGCAGGTGGAAGAAGGTATAAAGCAGATAAATGGTAATGAAAATATAATAAAATATTAGACAAGAAAAAATGAAAGAAAAATTGGGAAAAAAGCTCAATTTCTCCTATCTTAAAAATATAACTCTTTAAACTTTTCCAGCTGCTTTCTTATTTCTCTTCAGTTTACAACCAAACTTCTTGTAAGAACTACGTATAATTTCCATCTCCATTTCAAACTTATATTCATTACCCATCTCAATATAATTTAGTTTCTACCTCTAGTAACTCACTAAAATACCTCTCACCAAAAATATAGCTACTTTTTATTAAATCTAATGAATATTTCTTAATCATTTACATACTTGGCCCATCAACATTATTTAGTATTATTGAAAAACCTTTGCTCCTAAAAATATTCTTTTCCATTGGTTATCCTGCTACCCTTCTCACCTAAAGTTTTCTCCCTTTAAACCTTTCTAACAGCTGGGAATATAAGACAGAAAACTGTACTTGAAGAAGAATTAAATTTAAAAAATAAAAATAAAATAATAAACCTTTCTAACAGCTTACCATTGCCCTTGGAAAAATATTCAAACTCTTTCCCATGGCCTACATAATCTGCCTACCTTTCTACTTTATCTTTTGTCACTTTTCTCCATCTCTTGCGTATAAACTGTGAAGGGATTGCGATATATTTAGGAATTATAACCAAAGTGTTCTCTGTGATAAGAATACCAAATGCCCTGGTATCAGTCACAAAGGTTTGGTACAAACCTAATACCTAATAAATGAATATTACTTCAGGGGTATTTTCACATATATTAACTTACTTGAACCTCACAATATATGAAATAAGTGGAACAAGTTTCATCATCCCCATTTTAGACTTTATACAACTGATACAACAGAGATATAGAGAGAACTAGTTTTCCTGACTACTATCCAAGTCCTATATTCTACTGTACTACAAGCCCATGGAAATGCCAAAAAAAAAATTGCACTATCAACAAATCATGCATTCTTTTTTCTTGCGATTTTCCCTGCTATGGAGATGTAAAAAAAAAAAACAGAGTCATTACTGCTAAAAAAAAAAAAAAAAAAAAACATTTTTTCCTCTAAGGACATGAAACTTAAAAAATTATTTAGCTTGAATTGCATACCAACAGAAGAAAATTTTCCCCACCCACCTCCAAAAAGACTTTTCTGTGTTATTTTACTATTTTTCTTTTGGAAACAAGAAAAAATGCCCATGTCTGATATTCTGGGATTATCCAACACCACATCTTCACTATACTATGACCTTCTCCAGGGCAGTTGCCATGTGTTACTCATAACATCCCTAATACCTAGTACAGCACCTGACACAAAGAACACTCCTAATATATTAGTGTTGAATAAATATACATATGCACCAGGAAATCTTTCAGGTTAAATGGCTATCAATGTAAAGGAAAAAGATAAATCATGTTGTCTTGCCTATTCAGTAATAGGCAAATATATTGCCTATATCTCTACCACTGGGCTCATCAAATTACCAAATGATTTTTTTCTGTAGGCGTTTACCGAATTTTAACAAAACTACTCACCTTGAAGTTTTCTCTCTTACATTTTATTGATAATATGTTGTACCATGGCCATAAACGTTTCCTAGATATGCCAGAAAATGCTAACTATACCCTACTACTCATTCTTCCCTCCTTCTCAATTTCAGCTTTGAAAATAACTACTCAGCTAGAAACTACTTTCCCAAAGTTCCCTGCAGTTAGACATGCTCACATTACAAGTTCTTGACAACTGAGAGAACTACAGTGTGCAGCTCCTGAGTTATCTTCTTCAGGACAAAGTGACTTGCCCTGAATAGCCCTGGATTATTCTGTGAGAGAGAAAATTACTTCTGTTGATTAGAACCACTGTTAAATGGAGACAATTGTACTTGAACAACAATAAAAAAAGAACAAATTTACAGTGACCAGAGGAGAGAGGAGAGGGGGATAACAGGGGAAATAAGGAGAAGGGGCAAGCAAAGGAACACAAATGGAGGAGTCACAGGCATGGCCAATGGGAGGAAATTGACTATGGAAGTCGGGGGAGGACAGGGTAGGGGTGAGCAATGGGGAAAAAGGCAGGACAACTGTAACTGAATAACAATAAAAAAGACTATTATAGCAGCTTAGCCTGTACCTTAACCAATGGACTATATCATTTTAGCTGGTGAGAAATATTACAAAACCAAAAAGTGACACCTTGTATAAAGGGATGATTTAAACTCAAAAGCCTCTCATTTGAATTGGGTATGAGATACATAAGGATTGACAGCCTAAATGCTTAGTGTTTTAGAATATGAATAGTCAGAGATCCAGTGTCTATTATGTAGCATCTAAAAGAGGCACACTTTAATAAAATTTTGGCTGCTTGTTTTTTGGGGATTATTTTAAGTAGCTTTCCCTAAGAATAGTATTAACTAAACTACTTCACAGAGATCACTAAAATCCCACAAGAAAAAATGCATTGTGTGTTTGCCAAACACTCATGCTTGGACACACATGTATAAAGGGAACAGGGTAGTGAGGGTTCTGTTATCACATTTGAGAGACTTGGTTAAACAGGATTATTGACTACAAACTCCTCAGAGCCTTTAATATGCTTTAATATTCTACTAGGTTGGTTTTTTATTACCATAGTGTAACAAGCTTCTATGTGAGGATAGATATAATATCAAATATATTTTAAAAGTGTTGCAAACATACTTGAAATTATTTACAAGTGGAATACACTCTCCTGTTCAACACAGACCCTACCGTTACTTAAAAATCCCACTTTGACTCTTTACAAATTGAATACCTTCTGAGTTCTTAAAGGCATTAAAATTTGTAATCTCTATTCTTAAAATATTCTAAATTTGTCTAGATTTTTGACCTGGCATGAGACCCAGACCAACTTACTACATAGGAAACTTTCCACTAAAGCTTAGGAAACCAGTATGGGTAGTCTTCAAATAGCACCTGATAAAATAGGAAGAACTAGCTTTGGGCACTAAATATTCCCTTAGTTGGTTGTTTCAATGACAAAAATAAAAAAAAATGTATACTTTGAATAGAGTTTTAGAATAGAAAAATAACTCTACCCTGTTTTGTTACCAAGGAATAAAAGGAAGAGCTACTTGCTGTAGTTTCTCATACCACCCAATTTGCTTCAGATTGCTATTGCTTTGAAATCATAAACTCCAGTGAAGCAAGCTAACTTGAGAATCTGTTAATATAGTATAGTTGCCATTGGTGAATTATGGCAGGATGCTAAAGAGTAAAAAAGTGCTCAGCCTAGTCATTGAAGCAGCAAGAATCTCACATATTTGTGATTTCCATCCCACATAATAAACTTTGAACACAGATATAATGGTATTGGTTATCATTTATATTAAGCAGGCTAGAGAACTACATATTTCAATTACATGCCTCATAACAGAGTGATTGTTATGAATTGGTGCTCTTAGGCAATATTGATCAGCAACACTTTGTAAAAACACAAAAGAATAAAAAATGCTCTACCAATGGGGCAGTTTATATGAGGTGAGAAAATACCACTTGTGTCACCCTCTTCATAGTCAGAGAGGATGTTCCTACTTCTTCTCTGTCTTTCATCTCTATATTTTATAAAAACAAAGTGAAGTGAGTTCTCAAACTATTGGAGATGTGATGCCTTTGGGGGTAGAGTCTGTAAGTATATTTTGGAACCAATAATGTGTAGTAA
Organism: Sturnira hondurensis; assembly: GCF_014824575.4. Taxonomy (NCBI): domain Eukaryota; kingdom Metazoa; phylum Chordata; class Mammalia; order Chiroptera; family Phyllostomidae; genus Sturnira; species Sturnira hondurensis. The sequence goes on from NW_028073154.1 coordinate 819,743, forward strand.
TGAAATGAAAGGGCACTATAATAAATTTATGATCCACTGCTGTGAACGTTCCAGCATTCAGAGAACCACAGGGAGATTGCTCCTCATCAAACCTACTCATTTGTTCTTTTCAATTAATCTCTACACTTTTTAAACTTCATTTGGTGCAACTTAGAAAGTGTTTAGCAACTCACTTTTAAGAAATGTACAGATTTCTCCCCCAAAACAATTCATTGTAAAAGAACAGTATTTTACCTATCTGACGCATAAATAATGTGCTTTCTCAGGCAACCCTGACAGTATTCGTGTTCATATTCCTTTTAATTTCCAAAATAACCATGTAGACATAGCCTGAACAAAGTTTTCAATGTCCAAACAGTATTAAACAACTTATTGTCATACACCCTTTTCAGTCAAAAGCTTAAGAAATACGGAACAGGCTGACAGGGTCCAGAAAGGGGAGGGGAGAGAATCATAGGGGAAAAGGGGAGGGACTCACATGAATAAGTATAAAGGACACATGCACAATAATTAAGGTGGGGGGCAGAAATGGGAGGGAGGTGGGGAGCACTGGGGGGCAGGCTGGGAATATAAGACAGAAAACTGTACTTGAATAAGAATTAAATTTTAAAAATAAATTAAAAAAAAAA